>NC_088388.1:85910000-86210000 GCF_037993035.2 Macaca fascicularis
TAGACAGGTAGATAAAAATAGATGGATAGATATGGATATATACATGCATTCTATATTTTGCGCCCAAAATATCAGTGGCTTAAATAAAAGCATATTCTTCTTGTTAAAAAAAATTTAAATAAAGGTAAATTATTTACTCTCATACAAATATAAAATGAATACATGTCAAAGATTTTAACTCATTAACTAATGAAGGAACCAGTAAGATATTACTACCAGCTCAAAGGAGAATTTAAAGTACCCCACTTATAGAGGTCAATCAGGAATACTGAAGAGAATTTACAAATAGATGTAAAACTGGTTTTTTCCAAAGGGCAGAAGTAGAGAGGGAGTAAAGGGGATAACCAATTCACGGACAGAATTTGTCTTCCTTTTTTTTTGTTTGTTGGTTTTTGTTTTTTTGAAACGGAATCTCACTCTGTCGCCCAGGCTGGAGTACGGTGGTACAATCTCGGCTCACTGCAACCTCTGCCTCCCAGATTCAAGCAATTCTCCTGCCTCAGCCTCCCAAGTAGCTGGGATTACAGACATGCACCACCACGCCTGGCTAATTTTTGTATTTTTAGTAGCATGAGATTTCACCAGGTTGTCCAGGCTGGTCTCAAACTCCTGACGTCAAGTGATCTGCCTGCCTCCACCTTACAAAGTGCTGAGATTACAGGCGTGAGCCATTGTGCCCAGCCAGAATTTGTTTGTATGTGGAAAAGAAATCATCTTTGCCTTGCTGGCAGTTCTCTACAATTTACAGAGTTGCAAAATAGTTCAAAGACAATGAATGGTAGAGGTAACCTGGCTGGGTAAGGTACTCAGGACACCCAAGAATCTTTTTGTTGCCCATTTCAAAACCCTTTGCAATTTTTCCTGGCACTCTCTTATATAATCCCATGAGAGTAAGTATTCTAGAACTCCCATGGCAGTTCCCAGTATCAAGGGACCAGTGCCTTCCGTCTTACCGGTTATCCATTTCTAGGGTGACACTTTCATGTTTGGCAATGTAGGGAAGGAGAGGTAGTAGGAACAGGAAGGGAAAATCAAGCTGAAGAAAGGACTAACCTTGACTGGTCACTGTCTTTAACTTCAAAGCTCACACTGCAGATGCCATCCCCTCTACGCAGCCTTGCCTAATTACCATAGCTAAAATCTCTTTCTCCCCTAAACTCCCATGTCCCTTGATATATGCCCTTCTTCCTCATCATTATTCTGTATATATCTTATCTCTTCTGTAGGCTCTAACGTATCTTATTTATGTTTTAATGCCCATAGCTTCTAGTACACTGCCCTGCCCAAAGCTGACATTTTATTCAGTTATTACCATCCTATTGAGCTCTCTTCAGGACAAAGCCAAAGAAAGAATCTAGTATTTTTCCTCCCCTTTCAATAACACAGAGAGTTACCAGTAATCTTTCTTTGATGGCATTACAGTGAGACTTCAGATCATGAGTTTGAGAATTCTGGCGTTTAAGTCACATTCCATTTTGATATACAGTAACATATAAAGATTTAATCAAATAATTAAACATCTATTCTGCCCAGCACAGTTTGGCATATTAGAAAGTGAGAGAAATTTTGAATACCACAGACCAGGGTACAAATCCTGGTCCTGCTACTCACTGGCATATGTGACCTTCTGTGAGTCACTTAACTTCTCTGGGCTGATGCTTTCACATTCATTAAATGAGGATAATAAATCCACCTTGCAAGGTTATTGTGACATATAAGCCTATTGTATACACAATGTCTATCATAAAGTCAATGGCATTCACTAATATTAGCATACAAAACTGAGAATATCTGGATTTTTGACTGTATTTATCCTTTATTTATCTTTTTTTTTTTTTTTTTTTTTTTTTTTTGAGATAGGGTCTCACTCTTGCCCAGGCTGGAGAGCAGTGGTGCAATCTTGGCTCACTGCAGCCTTGACCTCTTGGGCTTAAATGATCCTCCCACCTCAGCCTCCCACCTCAGCCTCCTGAGTAGCTGGGAGACCACCAGCACATACTACCATGCCCAGCTAATTTTTGTATTTTTTATAGAGATGACGTTTCACCATATTGCCCAGGCTGCTCTCGAACTCCTGGGCTCAAGTGATTGGCCCACTTTGGCCTCCCAAAATGCTGGGACTACAGGTGTGAACCACCGTGACTGGCCTGTATTCATCTTTTTTAACCAGATGTTTGGTACTATTGTGTAGTCACAGCTATAGTTAGTAGAAGGTAAGTCAAATTCATGTCAATTATGGCCAGATGTGAAGATGAATTAACAAATGCATCTGATCAGTCCATCCATAATTTCAGTCAAATTATCAGGAACTATATAATTTATATAATACAACTAACTGTTCATCTTTCTGTGAAGTGTACCCACTTCACAGTGGGGACAGGTTTATGGCAGTAGCTGTACAACTTTTAAAATCTGCCTTTGTTTCTTATTTATTTTGAAATGGGGATCTTTTTAAACTCCTTAAAACTTGAAGTAAGTCTCAGAGACCCCAACTAAAACTACCAAGTAAGTTTGTACAGGAAACTTTTCCAAATGTAATTACAGGGCAGATATTTCAGGGTGTATATATATATATGTGATAGTATTTTAATAATTTGTTGAGTCTTAAGGTACAGTATCAAATACTGTTCATTCCTTCCAGTTTAGAGGGGAGGAGTGGAAACAATAGGGAAGCAGAATGGAATGACTTATTCAACTTTCCCATTCTTTAATACAGCATTGACCTTTGTAAAAGAAAACACATATACACATGCGCATAAACAAGGACTCCCATTTACCTTATTTTCCATTTTAAATTATACTACCCGGTCATTCATCTTTGTCACGATCCACCAAATAGTTTTGTAAGAACATGTTTCATAAACAAGCTCTCCTTTCAGCATCAGCCAGAAAGGTTAAGGTTTCGATCCTGCATGATAGAAACCCTTTTTGTAATTCTCCCCCAAACATCTGTTCAGTCACTCATCATTAACATCTGTCACCCATTTCTGGGTTCAACCCAGACAAAGCTATGTTTTTCTGTTTCTCTAACAAACTCCATTTCAAATTGTTACCAAGTGATTCCTACTCAGACTAATCTTACACAAGGATTGAGAAGATGTCTTTTTGGATCAAATTCATCTTCCACTAATGCAGCATCTACCCTGAAGACTTGGCAAAAGCTTAATGGCTCAGAGGAAGGGAAATTCCTCATAACATGCTAACATTTTCCTGCCTGGAATTGTTACATTGAAAACTTCTAATTCTCTTTAACTTTCCAGGGTTAGCAAAACGGCATCCTATACATCTTATACATACGTATATCTTTAACTTCAGCCCATCATTTACCCTATACAAGCCCCAGCAGGGCTGCTTTGCAAACCAGCTGAAATAAGAACATAAGAAATGATTTTTTAATACTTGGTCCAATTATTTGCATAAAATGGCCAATAAATATTGGTTCATTTGGAAAGGTAATGCAATGTTTAAAAATATGTAGAGAGACCTGAATTGAGATCTTGGAAAATCACCTGTAAGTCAGGTAACCTTGGATACTTTAGTTAATGGCCCGGGGCCCTCATCTACTTAAAGGAAAAATGGATTCCTTATAGAATTAAAGAGTTAAAAGGACTATTGCACATAAAGTGCTTTTTTTATTTTAAATTTCTTAGATAGAGACAGGGTCTCACTATATTGCCCAGGCTGATCTGAAACTCCTGGCCTCAAGCAATCCTCCCAACTTGGCTTACTCTCAATGTGCTGGAATTACAGGAGTGAGCCACCATGCCTGGCCAACATAAAGTACTTGACACAGTGCCTGGCACATAGTAAACAACTCAGGTTATAGTAACTCTTTATTTATTTTACTTATTTAATTGAGAAACAAAGTCTTGCTCTGTCACTCAGGCTGGAGTGCGTGGCACAATCATAGCTCACTGCAGCCTCAAACTCCTGGGCTCAAGTAATCCTCCTGCCTCAGCCTCCTGAGTAGCTAGAATGATAAGCGTGCACCCCTGGATAGTTTTGTTTGTTTGTTATAAATACTGGGTCTTGCTGTTGCCCAGTCTAATTTCAAACTCCTGGCCTCAAGTGATCCTCCTACCCTGGGCTTTCTTTGCTGGGATTATGGCGTGAGCCATCACACCTGGCCAGTTTATGGTAACTCTTGCCATCATCATCTTCAAAGAAAAAAAAGAGCAGAATAGCTTTACCTTGCTCTTTGAGCTTAACATCTCCTTTTTCTCATTTCTGTTTAACCAGTATTTACTGAGAGCCTCTTATGGGCTAAAAACTGTGCCAAATAACATGAAAGAGGCAAATTCCTTGTCCTCAAGGAGCTCTCCCTGGAGAAGATAGATAGATCTAGACTCTACTTCCAATCAGATGATAGTAAGTGCTATAAATACAAAAGTAACATTCCCCACAGATTACTTGAGGATGTTTTAACACCAAATCTCTGATTTTCTTATTAGAAGTCTTTAATTGGAGGCTCATCTTACAGTGTAAGTTAGGAATTTAAACCCCAGGGCAAATATTTCATTTCAATGAGAACCTAATGGTTATAATCTAGGTCAATGTTTATAATGTCAGTAGTGCAGTGAAGAGAAGAAGAGTTTTCACCTCTATTTCCATGGATTTTAAAAACAATCATAGTGAAGAAGGCCCCCAAAACTGAACCAGATGGGACAAGTGAATTATTATAACTTATTTATTTCCTTCAAGAAATATAGTATAAAAAGTATTTCAGAAAGCTCCCATAACCCATTAGAGTCTGTTTGATATATAAGGATGCTAAATATTAATATCGATATTTTTTGTTGAGGAGCAGAATGCCAAGGACTCATTTTCTGTTGAATATAGTCAATAAGGAAGGAGTCTCTTTGAGAATTCCATCGTGACCATAGCTATGGGTCCCTTTCCTCATTATCTGGGGAAAGGACAAATGAAGCGGAGCACCTTTCAGAGCTACAGTTCTCTGCTGTTGTTCCTTCATGGGCCCCTGTCCTGGGGATATACGTCTTGTGAAGAAAATATGTGTCACACTGAAGATGTGATAAACGTGCTGAGACCACACAAAGAAACTGACTCCATCAGCAGAGGGGCATGGGGTGAGCAGAGGCTTTCCAGGCAGAGGGAATTGCATGCGGTGGGGATATCACTTCTCTGAACCTTCATTTCCTGGGTGGACAAAACAAGGCACATCTCTCTGGGTGCCCAGAAGCACTTATATATATTGTCTGGTAGTCATGGGCACTCATCTATGTTAATTTATTTGTGGCCCAGAGTTACTGGACTAGGCAGTGATTAGAAACCAAGCCCAGGTATTCTGAGCACCAGGTCATGCAGGTTCCAGGGCATCACTCTACTTCCAGGCACACCCAGCAGACAAAGTGTGTGTGCAAGTCCCAGCTGACCTGCTACCATGTTCATAGGGTAAAGTTGGAAAGTATTTGTCCCGCAACCTTCAAACCCCACCTGCTTCAACAAACCCTGGCCTGCCCAGCATGCATTCTATGCTGATCCCTTCCCCAACCCCACACCCCATCCATGGGGCACTGGTAGGGGAGAATCAAGCTAACTCTTAACAAGTCAAGAAAAAAAATACTACCCCGGCCAGGCGTGGTATCTCATGCCTCTAATACCAGATCTTTGGGAGACTGAAGGGGGCAGATTGCATGAGCTAAGGAGTTTGAGACCAGCCTGGGCAACATGGCAAAACCCCGTGTCTACAAAACATACAAAAATTAGCCAGGTATGGAAGCTCGCACCTGTAGTCCCAGCTACTTGGGGAGCTGAGGCGGGAGGATCGCCTGAGCCTGGGAGGTCGAGGTGACAGTGAGCTGAGATCATGCTACTGCACTCCAGCCTGGGCAACAAAGCGAGACCTCATTTCTTAAAAAAAAAAAAAAATACTACCCCAAGGGACGCCTCAGCCATGAATTAAATTGGGAAGAAAAAGTAATGACAAATGACGCTGAAAAGGCTAGAGTTTTAAAAAGATGCTTTTAGTTGTCTTAAAAAAAAAAATCCAAAGGCAAATCCGATAACCAAAGAATGCATGGTCTATGATGGAGGAAAGTAGGAAATTGAGTTAGATGAGGGAAGGAGCTGACTAAATGCCTCTTTGGAAATAGAGATGTTTCTAAGTCAACGGACCCTAAGGACATGTTTCCTGAGATACTTAATGCCAAATGTGTTCTTTTCACTTAAGACTAGTATCTTGTTCTCTAAGTTGTTGAGATCTTTAATACTTGATTTATTATTTCCTCCTCAATGCTTTCCTCTCCTGTAATTGTAGACACTTTGTACTCGGTTTCAAGTTCTGTAAACTGCATTCTGCCTCCCAGGCAGGACATTTGGTAGGGGGAGGCAAGAGGAGGAAGCAGCTTGCATGTGCCCAGCATATGTTCAGGCTCTGTGCCCACCTTGCAATATGCATTTGATGACTCAGGCTATGTACTGATTTTCTTAAATGCATATCTGATTCATTCTGCACACAGAATTCAGAGATATTTTGTAACGTAAGCAGATCATACTACTTCTCTGCTTGCCACCTGCCTGTGACTTCCCACTGTACCCAGAATGAAATCCATACTCTTTACCAGGTGCTACAGGGCCCTACATGGGCTGGCTCTGAGCCACCTCACCATGCTCATTTTGTGCCACTCTTCCCCACCATGACTATGGCACACCTGTGTTTGCCTCTGACAGTGTATAGGCGACATCCTCTTCTTTTCAGCTCAGAGTCTACACATATGCTGCTCCCTCTCCCTGGAATCTCTTTCCCAGGCTCTGCCTGGCTAGTGCCTCCTCCTTCAAATTTCAGCATTATTGTCTCTCTCTCTCTTTTTTTTTTTTTTTTAAACAGAGTTTCACTCTTGTCACCCCGGCTGGAGTGCAGTGATGCGATCTCAGCTCACTGCAACCTCTGCCTCCCAGGTTCAAGCAATTCTCCTGCCTCAACCTCCCAAGCAGCTGGGACTACAGACACCCACCACCATGCCTAGCTAACTTTTGTATTTTTAGTAGAGATGGGGTTTCACCATGTTGGCCAGGCTGGTCTCAAACTCCTGACTTCAGGTGGTCCACCCACCTCAGCATCCCAAAGTGCTGGGATTACAGGCATGAGCCACCATGCCCAGCCTGTTATCTCTTTCTTAAAGAGGTCTTCCCTGTCTCTCAATCCAAAGTAGGCCAACCACTGTTGTACATTCATAACAGCCTAGTCTTTCCTTATTAACGCTTGTTATTTGTGAGGTTATTTGCCAAATATCTGAGACCCTACACCTGATGGAGAGTAAACCTCATGGAGACATTGACCAATATGCACCTATTTTATATACATTATATACCAAGACCCGAACATAGCTCTTGTCCCAGCACAGTGCATGATAAATGTTTAGAAAATAAATGAATGGCTGGCTTGAACAAAACTACCATCTTTTCTATTTCTGCTGTCGGAACTGAAAGAGTAGAGGTGGCCTCTATACCTCATCTCACAACAGAATACCAAATTATTAAAAGCGCCTGAAACCAAACTGAATTACAGTCAAAATGGTAGATTGGCTGTCTTCTCCTTCTAGCCAAGGAGCTGCTAAAAAGGGAAGTCACTGGTCTAAAAAGTTATAAAGGACTTTGAGGAAAAGAAGGTGCATTTATCAAAACCAGGAAGGTTCTAATCCAAAGTCTCTTGAGAGGGCCAATCACCTCCATAAATAGTCCTACAGTCACTCACATAAATGCCAAAATGTCAGAATTTAAAGTTGGCATTTGGAAGGGAAGTAGCTGTATCTCCACAGAAACCTGGACCCTACAGACCTTGCTCACATAGTACAGTATTTTCCAGTGTTATCCTGAGAAGCCCAGCTGTTCCCATGACTAAAGGCAATTTCCAGTCATTCCTTTGGTTTTCCACTAATTATACATTATTATTGTAATGGTATAGCATGTCAAGCCATGGTCTTTATGAAAACCAGGGTACTTCTGGGGGAAAATAGATAAAAGGGAAACTCATAACTCTGTCTCTGTCTCTACTGAACCAGGCATGGGTGACCCTTCAAGGTAGAAACTGGGTGTTGCTCATCTTTGCTTACCTGGAGCCTAGAATGGTGCTGAGCACAGAGTAGATTGTCAATTAGTGTCTACTGAATGTCTACATAAATGATGGAGAGATGGGAGTGTGTCTAAGCAATTTGTGGAGTTTTCTTTCACTGAAATAAAGTTGACCCTTGGACTATTCATTTAGGAAGATTATGTACTTATAAACTGACCCACCTGTGCTCAGACCCTATAGGGACATTCTCTACATCATCCCCCCCCGCCACCAAAACCTTATCTATTATTTATTCCCAATTTCTACTGTTCTATTTACACTCAGCACGTCTTCTGACCTTTGGCAATATCTCCCAGCTGGAGTCTTCTCTTTCCTTGGACAAGGCATTGGTACTTAATTTTTTCTTTCTTAAGACCTGTTACTCAGCTTATCTCATTCTCATCTTTGGCTGACCTAGATAAGGGTCCTCCCTCAAGCTTCAGCCACTTCAGGTGTAACTGGCTTTCTGTCAGCCCAAGACTTCTAAAACAGATTTTAAAGTGAGATGACCTAGAAATTGGATAATTGGTGAGCTGCCAACAGATGACAGGTAACAGGCATGATGATATCATACATCTAGCTATCAAACTACTTCCAGATGTGGATAACTGAGGAGAAAATATTACTGTACATGATGCTACTACCTATGTCTTTTCTAGAAAGACAGTTAAAAAAAAACCCAAAGCAAGATTTAAACATGACATCAAGACACAGATTGGTGCTTGCTTTTCCTGCTCTCTGCTAATTCCACACTGCTTCATTCAGCTACTTTATGTTTTCAAGTCTAAATTGAA
This sequence comes from Macaca fascicularis, assembly GCF_037993035.2. Lineage (NCBI taxonomy): Eukaryota > Metazoa > Chordata > Mammalia > Primates > Cercopithecidae > Macaca > Macaca fascicularis. The sequence continues at coordinate 85,918,866 of NC_088388.1, forward strand.
AATATCTTCCCTTCCTCCCAAGGATCAAAGATGAATATAATCGTAGTTAAGATCTTGGATTGTCAACTCTGGAAGGCCAGTGTGGAAATTCTGGGTCTACTAGTAAGTAGCATGGGCAAGCTATCTAACCTCTTCAAGCCATAGTGCTCTTCTTTCCAAAATATGAAAAATAACAGCACAGAGGGAAATTGCTCACTGGAATTCCAGGACCTCACCTGTCCTGGATGAATGATATTTCCAACATTTAGATATCTTCAAAAGAACTTTTCCTGCTACCATTTGATCCAGGTCTTGCATCTTCTGGATATATTTTTTCCTTCTTTCCTTCCTTCCTACCTTTCTTTTTTCTTTCCCCTCCCCACTGCCCTTTGTTTATCTATATGTTCTTACCTACTACATGGATTAAGGGATGCATGTCTAATGTCAATTTCCACAATCAAGTTAAAAGATAATAAAAAATGTGGCCGGGCGCGGTGGTTCACGCCTGTAATCCCAGCACTTTGGGAGGCCGAGGTGGGCGGATCACGAGGTCAGAAGATTGAGACCATCCTGGCTAACATGGCGAAACCCCGTCTCTATTAAAAATACAAAAAAATTAGCCAGGCGTGGTGGCGGGCGTCTGTGGTCCCGGCTACTCAGGAGGCTGAGGCAGGAGAGTGGCATGAACCCAGGAGGCGGAGCTTGCAGTGAGCCGAGATCGCACCACTGCACTCCAGCCTGGGTGAGAGCGAGACTCCGTCTCAAAAAAAAAAAAAAAAAAAAAATATATATATATATATAAACGTGATATCCAGCAAAATAAGCATCCCACGTTCTATTTTACAAGCTATGGGTCACAAGGTCACTGCAATCACTCATAATGGTTCATATCCCACTATGGATGTTGTAGGGGCTGAGCCTCTGGCATGCCCACTGGTCATTTACAACCCAGCCCTATACAGTACCACAACACCAAGTTGTTCCTTAAGTATCGTAATTTTTAACATATAATCTTTTAAAACCTTTTTGAACAATTAAAATGCTTACTTCCAGACCCCTGGGTAAATGACTTATTTATTCTACCTCCCTCATGACCTTGAAGTGAGGATTAAGAGAGAGAAAGTGTGTAAACCACCTGGTGTATGACCTGGCATAGGCAGGGTAAGCAATAATTTAGAATGTGCTGAAATGGGACTGTTTGAATTGGTAGCTGTTGCTTCTGAAGGCTTTTTCTAATAGATCCAGAGAAAAATAAATTTAAAACCTTCTCACTATGACTGGAATGAGGTAAATCAGGGATAGCATATAGGTCTGAACATGCACACTCACTCTGACAAATAGTAGCCACCTGGAGTACAAATAAAGCTGCAGGAAAGAGTTCTGTGTTCAATCAGCACTGGTCACTGTGGACCTAGGTTGAAGGAATGACAACATGGGTGCTGTGTATTTGCTGTCTTTGCTGTTGTGATAAGCACATAGGACTGCCAGTTAGAAAACCTGGATTTTAGTCCTGCCCCACCTAGACACACCACCTCCAGCAAATCACCCAAGTCGAGACTGATTTCCTCATCTGCTTCCGTCCCCATCTTGCATGTTGTATCCTAGTAATCATAAACTGCTTGTGGTTCTCCCTATGTATCATTCTGTTGTCTAGTCCCTTGGCTTTCCTTTGCCTGGAGTACCCTTCTTATCCTTCTAACTCCCATAAGTCTTACCCTTCAGTTCCTAGCTCAAGCAGTGCCTTTCCCAGGAAGCCTTTCTTAACCCCCAGGTGGTGCTATGTACCCCAACTCTAAATGCCCACCCACCTGAGCATTATTCCTCTATTCTATGGGTTAGCAAACTTTTTCTATAAAGGTTCAATAGTCAATATTTTAGGCTCTGTAGGCCAGATAGCCTCGGTCACAACTATTATATTAAACTCTGCCATTGTAGCACGGAAGTATCCGTGGACAACATATAAATAAATGAGTATAGCTGTGTCCCAGTAAAACTTTACCGTTGGGCCAGACATGGTGGCTCATGCCTGTAATCCCAGCATCTTGGGAGGCTGAGGCAGGAGGATTGCTTGAGGCCAAAATTTAAGACTAGCCTGAGCAACATATTGAGATCCATGTCCACCAAAAAAAAAAAAAAAGTTCTAATTAGCAGGGCCTGGTGGTGCATATCTGTAGTCCCAGCTACTTGGGAGGCTGAGACGGGAAGATCCCTTGAGTCTGAGTGTTAAAGGCTGCAGTGAGCTATGGTTATACAGGTCACAAGGTATGACTGTGCGTCACAAGGTATGACGCACTTCAGTCTGGGGGACAGAGTTAGACCCTGTCTCGAAACAACAACAAAACAAAAACAAAAAAACCTTTATTTTCAAAAACAGATGTTGGGCTTGATCTACCCTATCAGGTAACATGTCATACCGGAATTGATCCATGTGCATATCTTTCTCTTTCACTAGACCGTGCGCTAAAGGCAGAGATAGGCCTTACTTCTTTGTACCTCTAACATTCAGCACACAGTGGCTATTCAATAACTGAAGTAACAACGCTGGAAAACTGGAATAATAATCTCTTTCTGGCTATTCCACAGGGCTATGGGTTTTAAGCATGATAAAGCATGTGAAAGCCCAGGACAGTGATAAGGCACCATTCAAACGTATGGTGCTCTTCCTACGGGCACATCATTGACACTCTTGCTCTAGCCTCAGGAGGTGAAGAGTCACATATGAACCTGTTATTTCCTGCCACAAGCAGACACAAAATAAAACACCAGCTAAAAACCTCACTCCTGTCAGACTCAGCTTCTAAGAAGAAATGAATCATTAGGTTATATGCTGAGTTGAAACATATTAAACTGAAGTCCTGAAGTTACCCTGAAAGGCATAAAAAGCCTCGCAATGTCTGCCTCCCTTTCTTTAAGCTTCTCTCTAACAAATTCCTTCACACTTTTCCGGAAAGTGTCAATATTTACATCTGTTGAGTTTGCTGTCAAGCTTAACAGAAGCAGGAATAGATGTCTGAGTCCCCAAGGTGTAGACACAGAACTCAGAGAAGTCCCACTCAGCTGGGGTTTCTGCTCACTATGCAATGCTGCTCTTACCTGAAAACATGACCCCTTTACACCAGCCCGCTGTGACCAACACAACGTGAAAATTCTGTACAGATGTGAACAAATGGAGTGAACAAGGAAGGTGAGGATGAAAGATGAGATGTCCTGATCTTGCTGGTGCCCTAGGCCCATCCCCAGTGATGACATTTATTCACTCACTCACTCATTCATTCATTCATTCATTCATTCATTCAACAATTATCTTGAGAGCCAACTCCATGCCAAATTGTGCTGGGCATTCATTGCCTTTGTAGAGAGAACAAGGCACCACTGGGATTTCTCAGGCGCACTATTACCTTGCAGGGAAGGGCTCCAGGGCCTTTCGGGACCGAAGGGGCGGAGGCAAGAGGAAAGCTAATACCTCTAGTATTGTCTGCCAGTCAGAAGGCCACACCGGGATTGGAAGGGGAAGGGCTCCAGCACCTTCCTCCACCCTTGTCCCGAGGAAACCAAACCTTGCAGCTATTGTTTTCGTCGAAGCCCGAAGCCATGGGCTCGGCTGCGGCCCCTCAAAGGCCCCCACCAGCGCCACTCTCAGCTCTTCGCCCAGGATCCCCCTGAGGCTGTGCCCTCCGCGTGCGCCCAGCTGCCTGCCCCTGCGCCACCCTGGGGCACCTGAGGGGCTGGGGGCTGGCTCGGCGGGCTTGGGGAGGTTGTGGCCGGGACCGCGAGGTTGCGCCCCCTGTAATCGCCCCGCAATGCCTCGCCAACTCCGGAAGATTTCAAGGAGTTGTGCCCAATAGTTTGCCACGAATCTCCAAACGTTGAACTACCACTTTCCTCCATGCCCTGCATTTCCCAGAGGGAGGGCTGAGGTCCAGGGACAGCACTGCTGCCCAAAATAACACTGCTGGTTAGTGGCACAATAAGGCCCAAACCCAAGGTCCTCTATCACTGGCACTCATGACAATAAAAGCAATGTCTATTTAGGAAGCGCTTGCCATATACTAGGCCCTGTGACCATTTTAGGTACGTTATTTCATTCATTCTTCTCAGCCACAACCAGAGATGACATTTGTATCTCTATATAAATTAAAGCACCGAGAAATTAAATAGTGCCTGAAGAGCAACAAGCAGTGAGCAGGAGGGCGAGGTTTCCGTTCACTTTACCCCGTGATAGATTCCCGCTGATGTCAGGGAACTCATTCTCTGTTGTGTGCCTGCCTGGCTGTTACAAACTTTGGTATACTTTAAGATGCCTAAAAGGAATGGGCTGCATCGTTTTTCTTATTTGTGTACATCCAGGGGACAGAATACCATTGCTGGCCTACACTGGGCCCAATTAATGGTTTTTTTAGTCTTGCTATTCACATAAAACACGAACAAAAACATCTTGTAGTATATATGTACATGTATATTTTTGTATTGCATATACTTTTTGTTATATAGATTGACTGATGGATAATGTTGCACATATGCCTATAAAGAAAAACTGTTTGCTGCAGCATCCCCATGTATAACACTGAACCTGGCACATTCTAAGTGTATAATAAATGTTTATTGAACAAATTCATGATTAAAAAAACAATAAAATGTTAGCAGTGGTGTTAGCGAAATTGTCATTTTAAGAATACTTTTCGATAAGGAACTTTTTAAAAATTGTGGTACCACAATTTTTAACATGAGATCTATCCTCTTAACAATTTTTTGGGTTTTTTGAGACAGGGTATCACTCTGTCACCCAGGCTGGAGCGCATTGTGCCATTATGGCTTCCTGTAGCCTCGACCTCTTGGGCCCTAGCAGTCCTCCCATCTCAGCTTCCCGAGTAGCTGAGACTACAGGTGCGTACCACTATGCCCAGATAATTTTTGTATTTGTCATAGAGACAGAGTCCCTCTATGTTGCCCAGGCTGGTCTCAAGCTCCTGGGCTGAAGGGATCCACCTGCCTTAACCTCCCAAAATGCTGGGATTTCCGGTATGAGCCACCATGCCAGCCTTAACAAATTTTTAAGTACACAGTGCAGTATTTTTAACAGTAAGTACGATGTTGTAGAGCAGTTCTCTAGAACTTATTCAGCTGCATAACTGAAACTTTATACCCAGTTGAATAGCAACTCTATTTTTCCCTCCCCCTAGTGCCTGGCAACCACCATCTACTCTCTGCTCCTACGAGTTTGACTACTTCAGATTCCTCATGTCAGTGGGAATCACGCAGTATTTGTCCTGTGACTGGCTTAATGTCACTTAGCATAATGTCCTCAAGATTCATTCATGTTGTTGCATATGGCAGGATTTCCTTCCCTTTAAGGCTGAAAAATATTCCATTGTATGTATATGACACATTTTCTTTATCTACTCCTTTATCAACAGACATTTAGGTTGTTTCCACATGTCGGCTATTGTGAATAATGCTGCAATGAACATGAGAGTGCAAGATCTTGATTTCAATTCTTTTTACTAAATACCCAGAAGTGGGAAATACTGGATCACATGAGAATTCTATTTTTAACTTTTTGAGGAAACGCCATACTGTTTTCCATAGCAGCTGCACCATTTTGCATTCTTACCAACAGTGTACAAGGAAACACATATTTTTAATAATCAAAATATGTACCTATCTATAATTTTGTTGGCCTTTTGGAAAATAATAAGTCAAAAGTAACAGGAGTTCATGAAGATGTTCACAGTCTTGAGCCAGTTTACTCCTACAGATTGATCCTAGGGAGGAACAGGAGGAAGTAAGAAATGCCCTTGGGCTGTCCCAGAAACACTGCTTCCTTGCAGCCACTTCCTGGGACTCACTGGTCCAGTGTGAGGGAAGCAACTGGAAAAATGATGCTATTTCAACACTATGACATATTGTGTAGCTACTCAATAATAATAACTACAGAAACTTTGCAGTCCATAGAATCTGTAGAAACATGGAAAATGTTTATTAGGTAAATGAAAAATATCAGATGTGAAAGCAGTGTGAGGGTGGTGGGGTTTAGATAACTCACTGTTATTTTCATTTTCAACTATTTTAATGGTTTCTATCCTTGTTCATCAGGATAGATGAACACTCAAGCAGCAGCAATATTAGCTAGGTTCACCCTGGAGCTTGTTAGAAATGCAGAATTTTTAGCCCCACTCCAGATCTACCAAACCAAAATTTGCATTTTATCAAGATTCCCAAGTGATTTGTATGTGCCTTATGGCTTATATTCTTTTTTTTTTTTTTAATATATTTGTTGAATGAGCTCCTTAATTTGGTCTTCAAGCAATCTACAGATGAAGAGAGAAAATTTGAGTTAAGTGACTTAGAGTTGTGTACCATTTAACGTCAGCTGTCAAGCCCAAGTCCCCTGATTCTGAGGCTACAGCTAAATTCAGACTAGCCACAGCCTGCCTGGCCTTGTTTCTGTGCCAGGCCTTCCTCCATATGGCCTGAGATGGCCCACCCGCTGTCACCTTCCTTAGGCTAAACAGCATGGACAGTGACTACCATCAACAGGGGCCCGTTTCAGGAAAAAGAGGACAGGCTGAGGTTTCTGAAAACATTCCTGTCTCTCCCATGAGTTCCTGATAGCACTCCCTTGAACCCAATCCAAGGGGCTGAGGATTCGTGTTTGTGAGCCACCTTGGAGCCGTGGAGATGAAAGTAAGCAGGGCAGAGGGCCACTGCAGATCAGTTGAAGCCACCCTGGCTCTCATCTAGTTCAACCCCATCCATTTTCAGAAGAAACACACCCAGAGAGGGAAGTGACTGGCCTTAAGCAACAAAGCTAAATTCAAGGCTAAGAGGAGAGGCTGGCATAGAGGGCAACCCAGATATGGGAATTCAGGGTAGTGTGGCTGGGAGCACCTCAAAACACAGGGTGGGGAAGGAACAGGGAGGTCCAGAGTATTCCCTGAAGAACAGGTGTGTAGTATCCTCCCATAATGCTGTGATCCTTTGTCATTCATGTACCCCTTTCTGAGCAAAAGTTTATCCTAGTTCTCCGCACTGAGAAAGGCTTGCTCCCCTGTCCTGTGTGTTGTACATCCTCAAGTGCCTTTCCCCTCGTCAACCACTGACAAAACAGAATGAGAGACATATGAAAGGTGGATTTAAATAAATAAAATTCACTCTTCAGTTAAGGTCTGTGGAAAAGGCATGATTTTATTGCACACTCACAATACACCAGGTAGTGTTCTACTCATCAACACTCGTTTCAAAACAGGATTTGGAGACAGGATGCTTCAAAAGAGAACTGCACATTCAACTAAACATATCCAAAAAAATTCAACTCTTTTGAATTAGTCTCCAAGTCTACACAAGCCATGGGAAATAGAAGATCATTAAGATATGTGATTATACACAGACAAATGGACAAATGAAACAGTAATTAATATTGCTTGAGCTCAGACTGCTCCTGTAAGATCTGCAGAAATCATATGACTGGGTAAGGTTTTATAGAACAATATTTCATCAGGAGATAATGGCAGTATCTCATTAGACTAAAAGGAGACGATAGATGCTGGAAGATCAGCTTTCATACAGCTCTTCTCTGTTCATAATAATACTGTGCGCCTTCTCCAAATGACAAAGAAGTAAACTCATACTCCATCAAAATAACCTCAAAACACTGAGCCATTTCAGGGCTTTAAAAATTGGTCAAGAATTGTTTGGCCCCCACAAAAAGACTCTGCCACAAAACTTAGATGGCTCATAGGTAGAATATATTTTAGTATTCTGCAGGTAAAAAATAACATATGGTTAACTATAAATAAGAAATATATGTGCAAAATATGTATGTCCTTAACATTTGCTACTCAAAGGTAATTTCTAAAGTATCTAGAATGAGCTAAATTTTTTTTAATAAAAAAAGCCTTCCTTGAAGTACCCACTTTTGGCATTCTAAATATTATCTCTCCCTCTCACATATACACATACTCTCCACTTCCTTTCTAATCATGGTGTATAGATGCAAGCAATATTGTTGGTTCTGTGACAATACTTTTAAAACTACAAAAACAAGTTCTCCCACTCTAATAGATGATGTATTTGTTTGTTTTCCCCTTATGTGACTCATCTGTTAGAGTGAGAGGGTTTTTTTTTTTTTTTTTAAATGCTGTGCTTCCAGCAATAAGGATAGTCAATGGCACAAAATAAGTGCTCAATGAATAATTAATGCACAGTGAATTCTCTTACCTTTGCTCTCCTATATCTTCTAAATGTCCCATGTATGATTTTTGTAATAAGTAAAAATAATGTTATTTTTAGAAGTACCAGAATCCCAAAGTGACCAATATGGACCATTACATGATGAGTTCTAAAGGGTAAAGATGTCCTTATTTGTCATCATGTCCCCAGGACCTGCCCCCAAGTAGGTGACTAAACAGGTTTCATTATTAGATGAATAAATTAATTAAGGAATGATTGAACTATAAATAAAAAAGGGCAGGAGAGTATTGTATATGTAATTAGCTTATAAGGAATCTCATCCCTTTCTACCACATGACTTTCTTTTTAAATTATTTTTATATAGAAATATTTTAATGTACTTTGTATTATCATACATATATGGGGTACATGTGCAGGTTTGTTACATGGGGAAACTGCATAATGCTGGCATTTGGGCTTCAAGTGAACACATCACCCAAATAGTGAACATAGTACCCCAAAACTTCCAACAGGTGGTTTTTCAACTCTGGCCTCCTTCCATCCTCCTCCCTTTTGGAGTCTCCAGTATCTAATATCTCCATCTTTATGTGCATGTGTACCCATTGATTAGCTTCCACTTACAAGTGAGAACACGCAGTATTAGATTTTCTGTTTCTGAGTTATTTCACTTAGGATAATAGCCACCAGCTGCATCCATGTGGCTATGATAACATGATTTCATTCTTTTTCACATCACATGACTTTCAAACTTGTTTTTGTAGTTTTAAAAGTATTGTCATAGAACCAACAACATTGCTTGCATCTATACACCATGATTAGAAAAGAAATTGAGTGTATGTGTATGTGTGTGAGTGTGATAGGGTCCAACTCTGTCACCCAGGCTGGAGTGTAGTGGCATGATCTCAGCTCACTGCAGCCTCAACCTCCTAGGCCCAAGCAATCCTCCCACTTCAGTAGCTCAGTGGTCAGTAGCTCAGACCACAAGCATGTGCCACCATGCCGAGCTAATTTTTTTATTTTTGCAGAGACCGGGTTTTCCTATGTTGTCCAGACTCGTCTTGAACTCCTGGGCTCAAGCGCTCCTCCCGCCTCAGCCTCTCAAAGTGTTGGGATTACAGGTGTAAGCCATTGCACCTGGCCAAAAAGTGGATTTTAAAATGTTTTTGTATATGCATCTCCAGATTAGTGAAAATAAGAAAGAGGGTGGTGATAAGCAGGAAAAGACAAGAAAGTTTTGCACCAAAAGATTACAGACATAACCATAGGCTTTGTTGTCATTGTTGTTATTGTTGTTTACTACTGAGTTATGTGATGGTTATCTTTGTATTTATCCTGTCGGGGATTCATCAAGCTTCTTAAATCTGAGAACATATGCATTTAATTAAATTTGGAAAGCTTTTAGATATCATTTCTTCAAAAATGTTTTCTGTCCCATTTTCTAGCTTCTAGTCTTTGGGACTCCAATTCTACACGTTAGGCCTTTGATATTGGCCCACTTTCCTTGAGACTCTGTTCATTTTTTTCCCAATTTTTCTTCTCTCTGTTCTGCAAGTCAGTGACTTCTATTGACCGCTCTTCAAGTTCACTGACCCTTTCTTGTCACCTACAATTTACTGTGAAGTTCAATCAGGGAATTTTTTATTTCTCATATTGCATTTTTGTATACGATTTAATTCCATTTGGTTCTTTTTTTAAGTTTCTATTTCTCTAATGTAATTTTCTATTTGTTAATTCATTAGAAGCCTATTCATCTTATGTCCTTAACCACAGTTATAATAACTACTTTAACATTTTTGCCAGCTAATTCCCACATATGGTTCATCTCAGAGCTTGTTTCTATTAACCCTTTCTCTTAAATATGAGTCATGCTTCCCTGTTTCTTTATAATAATTTTGAATTACGTCTTAGACATTGTGAGTAATATGTTGTAGGGATTCTGTTTTTTGTTACATTCATCCAAAAAGTGTTATTTTTGTTTGTTCGTTTTAGCCAGTAATTAACATGGCTAAATTCAATCTCTATCTTGCACTAAAATAGACACCAAGTGAAATCTCTGTTTAGTTGTTTGGCCTTAGTTGGTCTGCTTGAAGTCTGTCTCACACATGCATAGTTCAGGGAATTGCCAGAGACTTAGGCAGAGTTTTATACATAAAATCTTGGGCTCCCTTTCTGTTGTTTTTTCCTTTCTTGGATCCTCCTGCCCTTGATCCCAATTTACAGCTGCTATAGTTACCCTGAATGCTTCCCTCTTGTTCTTCTATTTAATAAGACTGCATCTATCTGTATTTTAGCTGCTGCCCTGCTTAGTACTGACTGGGGTCTGCCCTCAGGCATATATATATATATGTGTGTGTGTGTGTGTGTGTGTGTGTGTGTACATATATATAATGCAAACTTCACATATGATATTCTTTTTGTCCAAATGCTGACTCTTGTCTAGCATTTGTTTTTTGTTCTTCTCCATAGCCTTCAGGTTTGTATTGGTGTTTTTTTTTCTCAATAGTCTACTGTTTTTATTTGTGGAAGAGTTGGTCTGATAGGAACTATTCTGCCAATAGCGGAAGTGGAAACTCAGATTTCCATGTTTTAGAAAGTATTCTAAAGGAATGTTGAGAATGGATCTGAAATGAGATGAGGGACAGAAACCAGTCAGGAATATAACAGCCACCCAGGGAAAAGGTAATGAGAGTTCACAGAACAGCAGCAATTAAGTGCAATGAAAGTTTGTATTTGCAAGCTCCAGACTCTTAAATTCCAACTCTGCAGTAAAATAGCTAAAAACAGTCTGAACTAAAATATCAAGAGTTTTTGGATAGAGATGTAGGTTGTGGTGAGAGGGGAGGCAATGATCTTGGGCAGTATCTTCCTAGGAGAGTGGGAAGTGTGAGAAGGGAAGTGGACCATAGGCTGAACACTGGGGAAGAGGCAGGGAGTGACAGGACAACAGGGTAGCTAAGAAGAGTCAGAGAAGCTGGAAACTGGTTGTGATGACACTGAGACTAGAAAGTTGTGGCCAGGCTTCGTGGCTCATGCCTGTAATCCAAGCATTTTCGGAGGCCGAGGCAGGTGGATCACCTGAGGTCAGGAGTTCGAGACCAGTCTGACAAATATGGTGAAACACCATCTCTACTGAAAAAAAAACAACAACTCAACGATTAGCCAGGTGCAGACATGGTGGCGTGTGCCTGTAGCCCCAGCTACTCAGGAGGCTGAGGCAGGGGAATTGCTTGAATCCAGGAGACAGAGGTTGCAACAAGCCGAGATCACGCCACTACACTCCAGCCTGGGTGACACAGTGAGACTCCATCTCAAAAAGCAAAAAACAATGAAAGAAAGAAAGAAAGTTGTAAAAGGAGTGCTATTGATTAATAACATCGAATGCCTCAAATTAATCAGGGAAGCTGAGGTCCAGAAAACTCCCACTGGATTTGCAATTGGAAAGTCACTGGTGACCTTTGTGAGAACAATTTCAGAGGATGGTGGAAAAGGCAGATTGGAGAGGGTTAAAAAGTGAATGGAAGGTGAGGAAGAGCAGAGCATTCTATATCATAGATGCCTTCAAAGCATTTCACTCGATTTCCCTTGTTCTTTTTCCACATAAAATTTCTACAAATTTCATAATAGTGTATCATGCAATTTTCAAAAAATGTAATTAATCTATATTTTCTTTCAGTTTTTATGTGACTGTCTTTGAAAAAAGTACCATCTGATTGTTCTTTCAAAATAACAGAAATAAACAGTTGGAAAAAAGGATTATAATGTGGCAGAACCTTTTTTCCCCTTTTTAGTTGACATGTAATCATTGTACATATGAAAACTTTTAATAATTCTGATTTGAATGTGTTAAGTTTCAAAACATCTGACTGGGTATCAATTAAACTGTTCCAAGTCTGGAATTTAGAAGAGAGTTTTAAGCCTTACATATTTTTTAAAAGTTTAATATCCTGTTTAGAATGTGCTGAGTTGCTGAGAGCATCTCAGATTTTGAAAAATTTTGAGAATATAAATGGGAATTCAAATGGGGCACAAATAACCACAAGGGCTTTAGTGAGTGTATCAGGATTCAGTTTAACAGCATAGAGACGTGATTAACCTCACAGCCTGCCTATCTGCGAACAGCTGAGAAGGAAGGAGGACCAGAGCACATGGCACAGCAGTTGGGAACCATCAATTGCATCAGTCCAGCTGCCTGGGAACTTAAAAATGGACAGTGTTTAATTGGAAAGGTCCAAATCTTACTACGGGGCCAGGGGATTCATGGGAACATGAAAGGAGTGAGACTAGGATTAAGTTTTTTGAGCAAAGGAGAGTCGAAGAAAACTCCTACATCATAAGTAATGATGTTCTGGAAAGACAGAAAACTCAGGGTGGGTTAGGGAGCACCAGGCACAGCCAGGGTGTGGCAATAAGTAGTGTTGGCTCAGGAGTTAAAGAGACCTGGGTGTAAAACCTGGCTTTGATCTTGGGACAGTTTCTTATCCTCTTTGAATTCTAGTTCCTTCATTTATAAAATAGTAATAATACTGTAATAATGTCTACTCTGGAGGCTTAAGATAAGGAAATGAGATAATGTAAGAGGCCAGTGATGTCACTCAATAAGGCAAATATCTGCTTAGAGTTGTAATAATAATATATTAGATATATTAAAAACTAATATATAATGTATACAACTAATATGTATAAAATATATAATGATATATATATATTTTTTGAGACAGAGTCTCACTCTGTCACCCAGGCTGGAGTGCAGAGGCATGATCTCAGCTCACTGCAACCTCTGCCTCCTGTATTCAAGCGATTCTGGTGCCTCACCTCCTGAGTAGCTGGGATTAAAGGCACACACCACCACACCCAGCTAATTTTTGTATTTTTAGTAGAGACGGGGTTTCATTATGTTGGCCAGGCTGGTCTCAAACTCCTGACCTCAAGTGATCCTCCCGCCTCAGCCTCCCAAAGTGCTGGGATTACAGGCATGAGCCACCGTGCCTGGCTAAAGTGGTAATAATATAATAACTGAAAGATAGAAAATTTAAATGTCCAACAATAGATTGACCAACTAAACCACAGAGCAACTGTATAATGAAATATTATATTTATAATTACATTTGAAACAGCATAATAGGTCAGGTGTGGTGGCTCATGCCTGTAATCCCAGTGCTTTGGGGGGGCTGAGTCGGGTGGATCACTTGAGGCCAGGAGTTCAAGACCAGCCTGCCCAACATGGTGAAACCCTGTCTCTACTAAAAAAAATACAAAAAAGTTAGCCAGGCATGGTGGCACACACCTGTAATCTCAGCTACTCAGGAAGCTGAGGGACAAGAATTGCTTGAACTCAGGAGGCAGAGGTTGCAGTGAGCCAAGATCACACCACTGCATTCCAGCCTGGGTAACAGAGCGGGACTCTGTCTCCAAAAAAAAAAAAAAAAAAAAAAAAGTGCATAATATATAGGGAAGTATTTATCATATTAAGTCATATGACCAGACCAGAATAAATAATGCATACAAATATACTATTTAAAAAGAACGTTTATACATCAAAATGTTAACAGTGATTATAGTTTAGACTGAGAGATTTTCGTTTCCTTTTTACAAAAAAACCCTATAAACACAAACTTTGGTAGCTTTCTGAGTTTTCTATGATGAGAATGAATTGCTTCTATAAGAATATAGAATTTTAACTGGAGATAATAGATAGTGGATGTTTTCATGCCATTGGTGTTACCCTTATTAGTGAATTGTTCTTATTTGCTGTTCCCCAAACCCACCTCTGGCTTAGCCCCTGGGAAAATGGCAACAATCCAGCAGAAACTAAATCTGCGGACCTAGAGGAATTAGAAGGATTTTTCTTCATTTACTTTGGGTGGTTTTGTCTGGCTGGGTGTGCCTCATTCTGACAGGAAGTGTGTGTCACCAGAAAAGAATTTAATTCTTTGCAGCAAAAAGATGGTTAGTGGAAAGAGAGAAAAATACTCATGCATGCTTCTCACAGATTGTCAAACTAGCTCCCCTTCCTAGCTGGACCCACCCAGAGAAGAGGTGCCTCCACTCAGAGTCCATGCTGCTGCAACAGACCAGGAATGTGTAGTGGCCTCCCAGTCCACTGAGAGGCCAGCTTGTTTGACCTCCGGTGTATAAACCTGGCTTTGCCTCTTGAAAGACTAACCACCCCTCTCTGTGCCTCAGTTTCTCAACTGCCATGCCCCACTAAAAAGTGAGCCGCACGTCTGCCACCGCCACTAAAAAGTGAGCCCCTATAAGCACAAGGACAGAGCATTATACCTTTCTGTATCTATACAGCCTAGCCAGCACCGAGGCTCAATTAATGTCTATTGACTAAAATGACAAAGTTGTTTTAAGTGGCTTTTTAAATGTGCCATCCAGTGTTCGCAATTAAATATGTGGAGCCAGGCGCGGTGGCTCATGCCTGTAATCACAGCACTTTGGGAGGCCGAGGCAGGCAGATCACCTGAGGTAGGAGTTCAAGACCAACCTGACCAACATGGCAAAACCCCATCTCTACTAACAATACAAAAATTAGTGGGGCATGGTGGCACGCGCCTGTAATCCCAGCTACTTGGGAGACTGAGGTAGGAGAATCGCTTGAACCCAGAAGACAGAGGGTGCAGTGAGCCGAGATTGAGCCACTGCACTCCAGCCTGGGGGACAGAGTGAGACTCCGTCTCAATCAATCAATCAATTTGTGATCATAGCCCTCTGGGGTATATTTATATGTGGTATAATGTTTCTGGGGAAAAAAATTAAGACAAACATAGGGAAATGTTAAGATCTGATAAGTCTGTATGGTAGACACATGAATGGATCTAACTAATATCCATATTAATCACTGATTTTCAGTTTCCTTGTCCACAAAATAATATCTACTTCATTGAGGCTTTTGTGCCTTGAACGAGAAGTGTTATGTCAAGTGCTTAGCACATTTGTGTCCTAACCCTTGATTTTCTTTCAGCAAGAGGAATGAAGGGTAGCTCTCAGTTGATTTTTTAATTCTAATGCTTAAAATTGGACTATCTGATTTGTAGGATCTGACCACAGTCATCCTGGCTATCATCCCACAGTGGCTGTATCCCATAGTGACATAGATATTTCAATGGAGAGAAGATTGGACCACATTAGGGCAGATGATTTGATCTCAGCCAATATTTCACCCAGTGTTGGAAGCCTTCTACAGTAATGCGTAAAAGTATAACTGATTGCCTATTCATTCACCAAACACCACATGCTAGGCATTGCACCAAGCACAGGAAATGAAGAGATGTGAAGATATAATTCCCTGGCCACAAAATATTCACTGTGTAGTAGCAGAGACAGAGGCAGAATCAAATTATTTCAATAGAATTCAGTATATGCTAGATTATTAGCCCAAAGGAAGAAGTAAAACATTTACCTACACTTAGCAATCAAATTTAGCTATTTCATTTTTAGTAATGAGGCCTATAGCTCTCACATACCTTTCAATTTTAGAAAATGTTAAGAAGAGTCTTTTTGCTGAAAATTAAAAGATATCACCTTCAAAAAGGATGAGCTCATTTACGTAGAAAATAAAATAAAGCTGTTGTGTCGGTATATACAGAAATGAATGTAAATGCAGAGACAAAGCTTGGGCAGGGAACACATCATTGCCAAAGTGTTTATTGGGAGAGAGGAGAAGGTAATAGGAGGGTGGTGAGAAGGTTGTTCCCTTGTTTCCCATATATTTCTGTATTATTTGAAGATTTTAAATCAAAGATGTATTCACATCTTGTTTATGTTATAATCGCATTATTGTACATGTACCGAAAGAAAGGAGTCGTCTCCCAGATATCCATGTGTGCTTCAGATCTTTGTTCAAATGTCACTTTCTGAATATCCTATTTTTAAATTGCCACCTCACCACCATTAAAATCTCCATCCCCTTCTCTAATTTATCTGTCTTCATAGCATTTACCACAATCTGACATGCTATGTATTTTACTTTTTTACAAAATATTATTGTCTGTCTCTCCCGGACAATTAGAACACAGGCTCTGTGAGAGCTGAGATTACTGTGTGCCAGTTTTACAGCTCTAAACCCAGGGCTGAGGACACACATACCAGGTGTTCCATAGGCCAACAGCCTGACTCTATACAGCATTAGCTAACAGCAATTATTTCTGAATGGAGAGACTACAGATGTCTTTTATTTTCTTCATTCTGCTACTTGATATCTGAATTTTTGTAATGAGCACATATTACCTAAGAAAGCAATTGAAATTATTATTTTTTAAATGATAACCTGGGAACTAAGAAAGAGGCTCCCCTAGAAGCCACCATGGAAGGAGTAAGGGCCTAGTGGGAGTCAGGCCAAACAGCATAGGAGAAACCTCTTGAGACACTTGGTGGAGTAAAGTTAGTTGGAGTTAAAAAGCCAACTAATTTATGACTCCTCCGCTGCCTCGCAGTTTCCAGACATCCACACAAATGCCTGGTCTACGGGTCACTGGTTCACAAAGGGTCTTCTGCCCCATAGCTTCCCATCCCCAAGCAGCGGGGCCCAGAAATTTGCCCACATCCTTCCATCCAACAAATGTTTTTATCTGGGTCCTACTTAGATTTCAGCCAATTCTTTGCTGAGCAACTTGGCTTACTGTTTTCCTTGGGAACCAGACTCTTTGTAAGTTGGAGTCATAAAAAGAATGAAATCCTTTACCTGATACTTTTCTATTCGGGTATTCAAGCCTGCCACAGATGGAGGCCCTGTGGGCCACTCTCTCATTATAGGCACTGGTACCTTAGCCCAGCACTTTGAATAAGGCACATGTGAGAGTGAATGCTGAGCTTTTTTCATTCTTTTCTTCTCTATTTTTTTTTCTGTTCTATTTCTAATTGAAAGCCATTGTCTTGAGGGAATGATTGCAGCGATGGCTTAATCCTCATCTCAAAATGCCATCATAGGAGCAATGGGAGAAAGTGGTCCTGCCAGTCTGAAATCAGTTAAGAGACTTGGTTTCTCATAATTGTTCTGCCATTAACTTGTTACATGATCTTAGTCAAATCATGTTACCTCCCCAGGCCTCTGTTTCTTCATCTGCAAAATAAAGATCTTTGCAGTGTTTCTCAAGTCCCTGCCTAAATCAGTTTTTGTTTAACTGAGGATCAACAGTGACACCTTGTGGTTCTCCTTGAGCCATGTCTTTGTTTTTTCTAGCCCAAGTTTAAGGGAACCAAGGATATTTTTGCCTGTTCCCTTGCCTGGCCCACCCACCCTATCAGCTTCATTTAGCATGGCCCTAACCTTGTCTCCCGCTAGATTCCGAAAAGTGTGTCCACCCTTTGTTCACCAGCTGCTTCCCAGCCTCAACTTAGCAGATGTTACTAAAATCAAACTACAAGTAGACTGCAGACACCAGCGTGAAGGCCTGTGCTTCTGTGGTGACGTCTGCGGTTTGCTGTGAATGTGAGGGTATCAGCCCCAGGTGTTTTTTAGGGCTGGTAGTGCAGTCCCAGAGAGGGATCTGGGCAACAGCTCAAAGAGCAAGACTGAAGATTTTACTGTTTTCCAGCACTCCTACTAATTTGTAAAATTATCAGATTCCAAATTGTTCTATGCCACAGTTTTTCCATTCATAAAATAAGAAAAAGCTGCCATAGCACTGCCTTCAAATTCAGTTAGTCTATTCATTCATTTACTTATTTCTTCTTCAAATATTTAATGAGCATCTTCCTGATGCCAAGTTCTGAGCACCTACCTGTGCCAGTAGTCCGAACTTGAGAAGACAGTCTCTACTCTTCAAGACCCTGTTCTTGCCTAATGAAGAAGAGAGAGGGAGGAAAAACTTCCATTGCCGTGCAACAAAGTAAGCCTTATGGCAGATAATGTGTACACATAATGGCATGGAAGCCTGGAGACAGACAGCATACCAGGCCTGGGAAGAATGTTTGACAGAGAACAGGACACTTAAATGCGGACTTTCACAGAATGGAGCTTGCCAGAGGAGACTGTTCAGGAAGAGAGAACAGGGTGGGAATAAACATGATCTATTTAACAGGGTGGCACATAAACATGATCTATCTAGATGCCCTACCATAAAATCAAAACACAAAACTCGACTGACTCAATTCCCTCCCCTTCCAGATATTACCCCATTTCTCTACTTCCCATTGTAGCCAAACTTTCCAAAAATTCATGTTCTGTCTTCACTTCCTCATGTTCAACCACCCTATCTTAGCTACCACCCCTCTGTAACCACCTAGCCTGGGTAGAAACAAATGCCAGCATGATACCATACTCAATGATCCTCTGTCACTGTTGGCATTGTCATCATTCCATGGCCATACTTTCCCTCTCAGTGCCATTTGCCACAGTGAGAAACTTTCTTTCTTGACTTCTTGTTTCTCTTGGCTTCCATGACACCCACTCTCCTATTCATGTTCCAGGTTCACTGTCTGCTCCTTGCTGGTCTCCCTGTTCAGCTCCTCCTACTCCATTCGATATCAAATGTCAACATTCTTTTCTTCTATCTAGGAAATCTCATTCATTCCCATGGTTTTAAATGTCATGTACCAGCTCCTAAATTTTGTATATGCAAACCTGACCTCTGAAATCCAGTCTTAGCAACTAGTGAGGTCTCAGCTTAAATGCTACCTGAAGGTTCGGTGATCTTCCCTGACATTTTTCTTCTTATCTGCTTCTTGCTAGATTGAGAGCTCCATGCAGGCAGATTCATCCTTACTTTCTTCAAACTTGCATGTTTAATGATTAGAACAGTTCCTAGGATACTCAAAAATTATTTGTTAACTAATTCCTGAATGAAATATAAGTAAATATAAGTATTTCAAATAGAATAAATCTGTTATTTTGATTGTTTTTAAGAAATTATTCACTCAATCCAGTTCAAGTTCAGCCAGGCAAGCCTCACAAAGGGGCATATGCTCAGTGTTTCAGGATGTGATCTAATTTTTAATTGTTTCTTGATGCAAAGTATCACCTTTTTCCAGTGACTGTTTCTCCTCCTCCATCATCTACTCTTGCCCAATGGGAGATTTCCCAATGAAATCCCACTGAAGATCTGAATCAGAACATTTCATTCTCCATGGTTATTCCAAGTTCACAAACTTCATTTGTGGCCCTTGTGGCAGTTGATATTTTTTCAGGAAATACTATAGTTGCAGCAGGCCCTGTTACAGCTTAGAGGATATGCACGTTGTGGATGCTTTTTACCGAAACACATGATAACCAGGTATCCAGGAGCGGGAGCTAGCGACACGGTGGTCCGGACCTGTGGAAAAGGGAATGCCACTCCTGGCAAAGGGAAGCAACAGGCAGCACATTTTGTTCAGAGAAACAAGGTGAACCCTCTTGGAGGTAAACTTAAGGCTGAGATCCATTTCGGCTTGAGGCTTCCAAGGCACAAAGCAGCTCCCAGTAGCTGAGAGGGATCAAGAAATAGGATATCCTCATCTTTCCTTTGTAGCAAGAGCATTCAGAAACGAGGACCACTGGTCACCTGGAATAGAAAGTTATTATTAAAATAAAGCTCCAGTCACATTATTCAGGAAACTTTGGGAATGTTTATAAATAGATAAAAATAGTAATGGCCAAGGAACATTCCTCTCTCCTACCTCTCCATGAGACAATACTGACCAAGTTAAACATGCCTTGTTTCCGAGATTGAATCCCAGGTCTACCTCTGATAAATCAGATGGACAATTACTTAACCACTCTCAACTTTTATTTCCTCCTCTTTAAAATGGGCAAAATGGGTACAGTGGCTCTTGCCTGTAGTCCCAGCACTTTGGGAGGCCGAGTCAGGTGGATTGCTTGAGCCCAGGAGTTAGAGACCAACCTGGGCAACATAGCAAGACCCCATCTCTAAAAAAATAAATAAATAAAAATAAAAATAAAATGGGCAAAATAATGTCCTCACACTATCGCTATGAAGATTAAATGAGACAGTACCTGTTAAGTGCAGATACAATACCTGGGACACAGTAGTAGCTCAGTAAAAATACTTTCCATCCCTTAATACCTAAGCAAAAGAAAATGCCCTGAGGATGTAGATATTCTCTAGAGAATTTTTTTCTATATTTGTTCAATCAAACATATGAATAAATAATACAGCAGCCTAGACAGGAAGGGACACCCAGCATTGAATTATGATTTGTGCTTTCCAGAGCTGTCTGCCTATTACCCTGGTATGTTTGTTCACCTTCATATTCCTGCATCTAACAGACTTCCTGGCATATAACAGGTGCACAAAATGTTTACTGGCTTGAATTAAACTACACCTGCACTGTAGGTCCCAGCCTCATGTGACTATTAAGCAGTTGAAATGTAGTTAGTCTGAATTGATTGTGCTGTGAATGCAAAACACACACCAGATTTTGAAAATTTAGTACCCCTTTTTTGGGGCTACTAAACGTAAAATATTTCATTATTAATTTTTATATTCATTACATGTTAAAATGATAATATATCACATACATCAGGTTCAATAATATATATTATTAAAATTAATTTCACCTGTTCTTGTCTACTTTTTTTTTTTTTTTTGAGATGGGGTCTCTGTCGCCCAGGCTGGAGTGCAATGGTGTGATTATTGCTCACTGCAACCTTGAACTCCTGGGCTCAAGTTCCACCTCTACCTCTCAGAAAAATGGAACTACAGGCACATATTACCACACCTAGCTCATTTTTAAAAAATATTTTTGTAGAGATAGGGTCTTGCCGTGTTGCCCAGGGTGGTCTCAAATTCAAGTGATCCTCCCACCTAAGCCTCCCAAGTTGCTGGGATTACCAGCATAAACCACCTTCTATTTCTTTAATGTGATAACTGGAAAATTTTAAATTACATATATGGCTTTTACATTATATTTCTAATGGACAGAGCAGAACTAGACTACAGGCCACCAACTGGCTGAAAGGTCATTGAATATGTATATCTCAGACTTTTTTCTCTGGACCTCCTCTCTTGTTAAAGTTATACAAGCTTTATAAGGCATTTTCTAGGTCCAGCATTCTATGATCTTATGAACTTTAGACTACAGTTTCTTATGTAAGAATACTGATTAAGTTGCTAGTCTGGGCCAAACACTTTTGTACACACTGTCATTTAGTCTATATGATAAACTTAAGAGGGAAGAATGACCCTCCTCATTTAATAAGTGTAAAAAGAAGACTCACAGAAGTTAAGAAACTGACTAATGTCACCTGGCTTGTAAGTGGCAGAACTGGCCTGGAATCTTTGCCCGTTTTCTCCAGTTCTTTGAAAGAATTCCCAACAGAAAACACAATTCAAGAGTCAATGTGGGTGCTTTGACTTGGTTATTCCCTATGATATATTTCCTTGAGAAGAATCATGTATCATCAAGATCATTGTAAAACGATATGCAAGAGGCTCCTTAAAGAATGGAGAGGAAGCCCCGGTGCTTCTCAAGCTTGGTAGATCATTGACACCTAGCAGTAAATGTAGGGAGGCTTCTAAGGAGGTAAGATTGAAAGCTGGAAAAGCAGGGGCTGCTGGCGGTTAATTGTTCACCAGATTCAGAAGACACGGCTGGGAGGATAGCGGAGGAGTGAAACATTGACCAGTTCTGATTTAGATGCAGGAATGTGCTAGGGAGGCACAGAAAGGTCGGCACCTGAGACACCTCTCATGGGCAAAATTCTTCTCCCAAGGACTGTGAAAGGAACAGAGAATGTGCTCAGAGAAGAAAGGGGCTGCTGGCCTCAGAGTGCACTTATTTTGCCAACTCCTACAGCCATTTCTAGGGCCTACAACAACAACAAAATGATGACGGCATGTTTGACTTTTACAACCCACCAAACTCTGTTAAATTTTGGAGACCTGGGACCAAGAAGTAAGGGATAGATAAAACAAAAAATGAGTTAAATAAGATATTGCCCTTGCATTGGAACCAAACTGGAAAATGCAAACTGGACTTGAAGGCTCTTGGACCTGGATTCAATTCTTGGCTCCACCTAACCCCTTAATCCTAGGCAATTCAGTGACTCTCAGTTTACTCAACTGGGAAAGTAATAAAACTTACCTCCAAGAGTTGTTTTTTTTTTTTTTTTTTTTTTTTGAGACGGAGTCTCGCTCTGTCACCCAGGCTGGAGTGCAGTGGCTGATCTCAGCTCACGGCAAGCTCCACCTCCCGGGTTCCCGCCATTCTCCTGCCTCAGCCTCCTGAGTAGCTGGGACTACAGGCGCCCGCCACCTCGCCCGGCTAATTTTTTTTGCATTTTTTAGTAGAGACGGGGTTTCACCGTGTTATCTAGGATGGTCTCGATCTCCTGAGCTCGTGATCCACCCGTCTCGGCCTCCCAAAGTGCTGGGATTACAGGCTTGAGCCACCGCGCCCGGCCAAGAGTTGTTATAGTGATTACATGATAATCAGGAAGCTCCTGAGTCCTGGTGTAATCAATGTCAAGTTGAAGAGTAGGAAAGACTACATTGTTTAAAATGGTCCAAGGGTTCCCTAAAACCTTTAGTGAAAGGTTCAGTATGGCTTCCTTTCCTCCAAGAGCCCAGCTTATTTCCACAGCTTCCCTCCCACCCTCTGCCTCTTCACCCCTACCCAACTGGGGTCAGCTTCTGATTTGTGACACTTTTAGAACCAACATCCTGAATGCTGAGACTCAGTATTTCATTCTGTAGCATTTTCTGAAGCCTTTAACTCACCGAGGAGAGTTGACCCCTTCAGAGGCCCTTCTTTAGCACAAGCCGCCAAGCTACCTTTTCCGGGGTTAGCCGTTGGCCCTGTGGGGGTGAGCTTGATCACCCCAGACATCACTTGACAAGGAGCATGCTGCATTTCTCTTAAAACACAAAACAAAAATTTGCTGGCTGGCTGCCCGGTTTCTGTTATGTAGACCCAGATTAAATTTCTCTTGGACTGGTTTGTAGAGCCCCTGGATGTTGGACTGGAAAGTGATTTATGTTTTCTCTTGGCAGGGAATTACCCAAGTGAAAACTGCATTGAAAAATAACTGTTTGACTGGAGTGTGTGTGTGTGTGTGTGTGTGCACGCATGTTCGTATACATTTATATGCATGCCGTAGTCTGGTCTGGTTGATAAGCTGCTTCTCATTGGTTGACAAGCTTTAGAAGTAGAAAATCAACAGCCAGGAAAAGGGACTTACAAATATGCCACCCTTAATAGTAGCAGGGTTGCCATGATTAAGTTTTAAATTTGATTCTGAACTCCCTGGCAATCAAGGCAAAAATGAAAACATAATCAGGCATGTAGCTCTCAATAACAGACAGGAAGGCCCTCCTGACCCTTCTTGAAAGCATTCAGAATATTACAACAATAACAACAGTCATTTACTGAGTACTCTCTATGTACCAAGAGCACATTTTGTGCTTGAAACAACCAAACAAATTAGTTTTTTCTTTTATGGTTGAAAAAATTAGGCTCCCAGAGGTGATGACTTTTGTAAGACTTTCCAGTTAGTAGCAGTTGAAACCTGAATTACTATCCAAGTATATCTGACTCCAGCTACTAACCAACACTGTCTTTCCAGCCTGTGATAGGCATGTCTTCAGCAACATTTTCATAGCAAATGTGCTACTTTTAATGACTGTTTGACCGTCAAGTAGAAATTTCAAAATTTGGGAGTTTGTTTCGTGTCATATTCAAACTGGAAATGAGTTGAGTGAGCCTCAGAGCTTTGCTCCATCCCCTTTCCCATCAAAAAGTAAAGAATAAAACTAAATATATGTTGAGTCTACCAAGCCAGGTGCCCTACATTCATTTCCTTCTTTAAACTTCACCCAAGGCCAGGTGCAGTGGTTCACACCTGTAATCCCAGCACTTTGGGAGGCCGAGGCAGGTGGATCACCCGAGGTCAGGAGTTGGAGACCAGCCTGACCAATATGGTGAAACCCTGCCTCTACTAAAAATACAAAAATTAGCTGCACATGGTGACATGCATCTGTAGTCCCACTTCCTCGGGAGGTTGAGGCAGGAGAATCACCTGAACCAGGAAGGTAGAGGTTGCAGTGAGCCAAGATTGTACCACTGCACTCCAGACTGGGCGACAAGAGCAAGACAGAATCTCAAAAAAATAATAATAAATAATAAAAAAATAAATAAACTTCACCCTAAAAAAAGTGTGACTTAGAGTCTTAATAAACGGTTTTTGGTTACCAGTTGCAAGACCCACCTGAAAGAATTTAAATAAAGGGATACCCATAATTATAAATAATGTGTATCTGGGAGAACTCAAGGGTGGGAAGTGTGGTTGAGCTTCATAAGAGAGATGAGAAGCAGAAACTGGGAAGTCAGAACACTGACTGGACCTACTTCTCCAGAGGGTATTGTCTTTTGACCCTGCTTGTCTATGCATCTCTGTTTCGGGGTGAACCTTCTTGTTTCCAAGTACAAAAACCTCCATTAGGGCTATACTCCTGGATTTTGGTTCATGAATTTGGGGAAGGGACCAAGCACTCATAGTTCAACTGTTTCCCCTCGCATTTTCCCCTCCATCTACATGCAGCAGCCTCTGGCTATTCAGGGTTGTCTACGAAAAGTCTCTCTCATTATGTGTTCAGCATTGCCACACTAAACCATGTTTATCTGCAAAAAGCTCATGCGTTACTCCTCCTCTGCCATAACCTCATGAATCCCTTAATTGGTTTGCAAGTGAGGCAAGGAAAGGGGAGGCTACTTATTGGGCCCCCTCAAACTCCAACATGTTAGTCAGATAGGGTTACCCAGTCATGGTGTCACCCCCACTTCCCAGATCAAGAATTAACAGAGCCTCTGGATGTTATTCTTAAGTATTTTTTAGATTCTGACTAACCTAACTTGAGTCAGTCCACCATGGGTCCAATCAGCTCTGCCAGGGGCCTGGAACCATGTGGTACAAACAGAGAGGAGGAGAGTAGTCAGAGAGAAAGAATCAAGGGGCTAAGCAGATACCTCAAGGTTTCTATTATAGGCAGGCGTTGTCATCTGCTTTTCACCAGTGGAGAAATTGCATCTTAGGGAGAAGACAGTCTCACAGCTAATATCAGAGCTAAAAGTCATACTGAGGTCTGATTGACTCTAAAGGTTATATTCCTAACATAGTTATAAGATCTCAGAAGCTGCCCTGAGCTGGCATTCTCTAGTTGGCATTGAATAGAATACCTGGCATCGTGTCAACTATCCCATCGTGTAAAGTATCCCAGTAATACTAACAAGAAATCAGAGTTAAGATTTTACCTTTTCATTTTTTTTTATTTTAAAAATGAGATGGGGTCTCACTATATTGCCCAGTCTGGTCTTGAACTCCTGAGCTCAAGGAGTCCTCCCACCTTGACCTCCCAAAGTGCTGGGATTACAGGCATGAGCCACCGTGCCTGGCCTTACCTTCTCATTTTCAGTGACATCATCTTTTCCTTTCTCCTTCTGAACTACCCTAGAAATACGAGCTGCAAAGATTAATAAAAAGAATACTAGGCTGGGCGTGGTGGCTCATGCCTGTGAGCCAGGAGAGGCTGAGGCAGGAAGATCACTTGAGTCAGGAGTTTGAGACCAGCCTGGCCAACATAATGAAACCCCGTCTCTACTAAAAATACAAAAATTAGCCAGGCATGATAGCAGGCACCTGTAGTCCCAGATACTTGGGGGGCTGAGGCTTAAACCCAGGAGGCGGAGGTTGCAGTAAGCTGAGATTGCACCATTGTACTCCAGCCTGGGTGATAACAGAGAAACTCAGTCTCAAAAAAAAAAAAGTATACTGTACTTGGTCCCAGAAAGTTTCCACTTACAAGTTCCATGTCCTTAAAACGCACAGATTTAACCTTAAGCTCTTTGATCATCATTCAGTTTTTTCTTTTATTTAGCCTATATAGATGTATGTATGTATGTATGTATGTGTATATATGTATATGTTAATGTAATATTAAGCATATGTTTTATATACTTATACATATTATACATAAGTATAACATATGTATATGTTAATGTAATATATAAAGCATATGCATTACAAATATTTTATACTTATACATGTGTATTATATATAAGTATAATATATGTATGTATTATATACTTATACATGTTTAATACATATTACATTAACATACATATACTTATATAAGTATGTAATCCATATGCTTAATATATTACATTAACATATATAAATCTATAATACATATGTTTAATATATAAATGCCTAAGACATATATACCATACCATATAATATGTATTAATATGTAATACATGTTTTATTATTATATCAACAGATATATTGGATATCTACAACATATTAAGTAATTAAAAATAAAACAAATCCTACCAGATGCTTATCTTCTAAAGTGAGAAATGCAAATTAAAAGTAACTATACCGAAATAATGTTTTTCTGCTCTCAGATCTCCAAATGTCCAAATGTTCTGCAACACATGTGGGTGAGGCCAAGGGGAAACAGGTGCACTTAAACACTGTGGATGGGAATATGAAGTAGTACAATCCCAATGAAAGCAATTTGCCAAAACTTATTAAACCACAAACTTGGCCGGGTGCAGTGGCTTATGTCTGTAATCCCAGCATTTTGGGAGGCTGAGGCAGGCGGTTCATCTGAGGTCGGGAGTTCGGGACCAGCCTAACCAACATGGAGAAACCCAGTCTCTACTAAAAACACAAAATTAGCTGGGCATGGTGGTGCATGCCTATAATCCCAGCTACTCAGGAAGGCTGAGGCAGGCGAATCACTTGAACCTGGGAAGTGGAGGTTGCAGTGAGCCAAGATCATGCCATTGTACTCCAGCCTGGGCAACAAGAGTGAAACTCTGTCTCAGAAACAAAAAACAAAAAACAAAAAAACCCCCCACAAACTCAAGGCTGGGTGTAGTGGCTCACGCCTATAATCCTAGTACTTTGGGAAGCTAAGGCAGGCAGATCACCTGAGGTCAGGAGTTCAAGACCAGCCTGGCCAACATGGCAAAGCCTCATCTCTACTAAAAATACAAAAATTAACCACGTGTGGTGGCACATGCCTTTAATCCCAGATACTTGGGAGGCTGAGGCAGGAGAATTGCTTGAACCTGGGAGGCAGAGGTTGCAGTGAACCAAGATTATGCCTGGATGACAAAGGGAGACTCTGTCTCAAAAATAATAATTTGGGCCAGGCGCGGTGGCTCAAGCCTGTAACCCCAGCACTTTGGGAGGCCGAGACGGGCGGATCACGAGGTCAGGAGATCGAGACCATCCTGGTGAACACGGTGAAACCCCGTCTCTACTAAAAAATACAAAAAACTAGCCGGGCGAGGTGGCGGGCGCCTGTAGTCCCAGCTACTCGGGAGGCTGAGGCAGGAGAATGGCGTAAACCCGGGAGGCGGAGCTTGCAGTGAGTTGAGATCCGGCCACTGCACCCCAGCCTGGGCGACAGAGCGAGACTCCGTCTAAAAAACAAAAACAAAAAATTTGAAATACAAACTCGTAGACAATTTGTACCAGCAATTAGGTTTCCAGGAAATTATGCTTCAAGTGTTCTCACACTCATAATATCATCTGTATATGATTGTTATTGTGGCATTGTTTATGATAGCAAAAGATTAAAAACAATTTAAATGGCCATCAGCAGAGGCCTAGATCATCTATAAAGTGGAACTCTGGGCATCAATGACAGAGAATGAGGAAGCTCTCTAAGTTCTGAAACGGAAAACTACCAAAATGTAACAGTGCGTGGAAAAAGCAAGGTGCAGAACAGTGTGTAGAGTATGCGTATGTGTAAAAATTATATACATAAGTATTAGCAATACTAATAGTACTAGTAATTACTTATTTGCTAATATATGCAAATACAGTATATTATACTGTAATAGTATTCATTATAATGGTATAGTATGTGTATATATGTTTGTGTATATGTATATGTATATAAAATCTTGTATAGGCATTAAAAAAATCTCTGGGGAAAAAAACTGAAATCAAGAAGTTCCTTTAAAAAGAAAAATGTGGGTTGGGAAGCCAGGCAAATGGGGACATGGATGGGAATAAAACTTTTGACAGAATATCTTTTGAGAATTTTGAACCAACATGAATGTATAAGCTATTCAAAAATTGAAATAAATATATGCATTTGTAAATATATGCATTGTCATTTGTAAAACGACAACAGTGCAGTGAATGTTAGGAAGGAGAAGCCCAGGGTCCCACAGGAACAAGTAACTTAGTCTCCAGGGCCTAGGGAAACTCTCTGATGAAGTCGCTTTTAAACTGAGACTGGAAGAATAGGCAAAGAGGAAAGTGGATGAAGAATGGCTGACCAGCAAAAGGGACCCCACTTACAAAAACCCTGAGCAGGTAAAGAGCTTCACAGTCAAGGAGTAAAAACATACACAGTATGGCCAGAACACAGAAAACCAGGGGAAGGGGAGATGCAGGAAGGAGTAGCCAAAGCTGAAAGCAAAGTGAGGGCCAAATCGTGCAGGCTACGTGAAAAATATCTGGATTTGCTCCTAAGGGCAATGGGAAGCCATTGAAGGAGTTTAAGCGGGAAAGTGATGGGATCAAGGTTATGTTTTAAATGGATTGCTCTGGAGCCTATGAGGAGAAATGACTGGAGGAAGCAAGATTGGATGTTGACAACTCATATATCTGACAAACTACTCTGGAAAACTGTCTGGCAGTTTCTTATAAAGTTAAACATACATCTACCCTATGACCTAGCAATTTCATTCTTGGGTATTTATCCAAGTTAAATGAAAACATATGTTCACAAAATATTTGTACAAAATTTCTTATAGCAGTTGTATTCATAGTAGCAAAAATGATGTAGGAAAAAGCCACTAAATTTCTACCAAAAAATGAATTAATAAGCAAATTGTGGTGTATTTCTACAATGGAATACCACTCAGCAATACAATGGAAGGAATTCCTCATACACACAACATGAGTGAGTCTTAAATCCATGAAAAAAAAAGCACAGATATGTACATACTGTATGATTCCAATGATATGAAATCAATGTACAGAAAAATAGTCCCTAGTAATAGAAATCAGAAAGTAGTTGCCTATGGGAAGGAGACATTGACTGGAAAGAAAAAAGCAAAGAATTATTCTGGGGTGACGGAAATATTGTATCTCTTTTTGCACATGGTAGTTACCCAGTGTATACAATTGTCCAAACTCATCAAAGCAAAACAGCTGGACTTGTGCTTTTTATTATCCCAAGCTCAAGTGACCCATTCACCTTGGCCTCCCAAAGTGCTGGGATTACAGCATGAGCCACCATTCCCAGCATGCTTTTTATTATCTATTAAGTATACTTCAAGTTTTAAAAAAGAGCGGACCTTGAGGAAGATAGGAGGCAACTGTAATAATCCAGAGAAAGGTGATGGCAGCCTGGTCCCCTATTACTGAGGACCAAATAAAATAACATGTATAAGAGGGCAAATAATAAATCTTCATGCAAACCATGAAGCTCTATGCGAACTGTGAACCTTTGTGTGAAAGTGAGGACCGAGTCTAACTTAAACCCCATCAAATTTTGGAGGTGATGGGGACTTCCAAAATTGCCCCCGAGGCAGTCCCATTGTTGGCAATGAAGGACTTGGGGGCGATTAATCATGATCATCTGGTTGGTTTGTCACAGTTTGGCAGGAAGTGGGACCAATGACTGCTGAGAGTCATCAGAATACTTGACCTTGGGGGCAAAAGGCGGGGGAGGGGCAGGAGCTGCTTTTGCCAGAAGTCGTTTTCTACTGAAAACTGGGCTTTCCCAAACAAGAAGTGTATTCAGCTGCTGGGCTGGCGTCTTGAATTTATTTTTTTGTATAATTAGGGTTTGAAGGATACAGCAAAAAAGGAAGCAGACTGTCAGTTCCTGATGCAGGGGCCATCACCATCAGTGACACGGCCACCCAGCCTTCAGAAGAGTTTGCTGGGGGCTGAGAGTGTGTGGGAAATACACGGGGGCTGCTTGCAAGCATCTGCCTCTGAGTGCAGACAGGTTTGGAGAAACAGCTGTGTGGAAATCAGGCAAAAGTCATCTGAAGAACTGTTCACTCACCATTTAACTGAATTCAACTTTGTTTCCATGCCATTTTTTTTCAGTGTTAATAAATCTCTGATTATTTGCTTTAATTTAATGTTGATTTTGTTTTCTCAAAACTACTTGGAATGAGCAGACACAGCTGGATCCTCCCTATTTACCCCAGTGGATGCTAAATGCCCTGGTGAAGAGGAGACACCCCTGCACAAAGCAGAGCTGCGGATTCTCTGACCTCCTTGAAGACCCTCTTCTGAGCTGCAGTGGACATTTGTCATATTTTTATTAATGGGTGTCTGTCATAAAATCTCCCTCTGTAAGGGTTGGTCACTGTTGTGGCTTCTCTAGATGTGAGGTTGGACTCACCTTCCATACCAAAAGTGCACAAAATCACACTCACACTCTCTGGTTCACACATAAACACTCACTCATAGAACCCTGGCACAATCTGAGGGTCAGTAATTGACTTTGGCTCAGCACACCAAGTGGTCTTGCCCTGAAGTGTGAATCTCAGGGAAGCAATACAAAAACAGGCAGGGGGTGGGTGGCTATCTCTGGAGACAGCTGGAGGTCGTCCTTTCAAAAGCAGGCTGGCTGGCATGCTGACCAAACTACTCCTGCCAAGGTGCCATTGCCGTGGTTCCTTTGGCTTGACTCTCCCCTAATTTCTACTCATTTCTAAGGTTAATTCTCTTTATTCTCCAATACCCACTCCAATACATTTCCTTCCATTTGTGTTCTCCAGAGTCTGTTTTTATTGCTGACACCTAAGACAGTGCATAATCATAAGCCAGTGTGATTTCATTTCCTACTTGAAGCCTTTAAAGAAAATGCTCTCAAGCAGTACCTCAGACACCCAAATGAAAGGTGTTACTTGTGTGGCAATGGAAAGACACCTGAGCGGGTGGGCATGGGAATAGAGGAAGAGGAATAGAAAAGAGGAAGGGAAAAGAGAAAGTACTGCACATTTCGTACCTACTATAGTCTAGGACTGAGGATACAGCAATGATCAACATAGGCAGAGGCTCTAACAGATGCCAGGAGCCAGCTAGGCATTTGTCTGGCTACCTTATGATAACATCATAGGGAGGGAGGTGCTCCCATATCCCAAGTGGGAAGAGTGTGGCTCAGTGAGGCTGAGAAACTTGTCCTGGGCCACACAGCAGATGACTATTGGAGCTGGAATCGGAACCAGATCTCATTCCTAACCACATCTGCCCTTTCCACTACATAAATTTGCTAGACAATGGTGGGTAAACCACGCACCTTTTTTTCTTTTCATATTTTGATTTCACTGTTGTAGCCATGATTTGGAATGAGCCCACCTGAGCCTAATGATGTAACAAGATCACTGGATTATATATGTACTTACTTTAAAAACACAAGGTAGAAAACTTTACTGAGTCCATGAAAAGAAAAGCTGGAGGCACGTCAAAGCCTGTTTTGATTTAAGTGGAATAGATCCAGCTTGAGTGTAAATTCGAGACTGTGTTTGCTTGTGTCACACTCTATTTTTCAAATTACTTTCATATGTCCCGTTTCATTTATTTCCCCCAGTTCTAGATGGGAAAACTGAGGCCTGGGACTTGAAATAACAGATGTATGTTTGCATAGCAAATTATGAGAGCCAAAACTCAAACCCATTCTGTCTCACCGTACCTCACTGCTTCTTTCAGCACACAATAATTATTCTTGTACCAAGTAAGTTTAACAAAGTGACTTGGATCGATTCGTTCTGATGATTTGAGTTAGCTCCTGGGATCATTTGGGTAAATATTAGGCCCACATCTCTTTCCAAACATATTCCATCTCTCTCCCTCTTCAGTTTATTTCTTAACTTTTTTCTATATTTTCACCTCTCCTCCCTCATCATACCTCCCTTCCTTTCTCTGTTAAACTCCTCCCCTTCTCTTCTTTCCTCCCTTCCTCTCATCCTCTCACCCACAAAAACATTTGTTTGTCTTACATAGGGATAGTGTCATGTGACTGGGTGGCTGAAATGAGAAGTATCTTTTAAGCTCCTGGAAGCAGAATATTTTCTTATGGATTTTTTATTGTTTGGATTGTTTTGCCAGGCTAATGAAAAAAGACTCCGAGGTCCCCTTATCTCAGGCCAACTAGAGGATGCCTTCAAGTTTTTGTTTTTCTTCCCAAGCTGGTTCCTTACAAATGCATCCAGAAGGTCATTCCCAGGTCCCCAAGATAGTGGTGGGTAATCAATCACATCCAGGACATCAGCATTACAGCAGATAAGCTCATGCATGGGAGGATTTGGGAAAGGAGAAAGGGGAGCCTAAACTGTCCCTGAACCATGTGCTCCAGCAAAGGCAAGCTGAGGGATTACTTTTTCTAGGACTTCACTGGGACAGCCACAAGTATATTCTAGCTCCAATGACCATTCTTCCCTTTTGATTTTTGACTCAAAACAAATAAAAATACACATACATAAAATGCTTAAACATTTCCTATATAATCTGATAATTGCAATTCAGCAAGCAATAAAGATTGTGTGATTGTGTTTAATAGCTCCAAGGGCTGGGTCCACACAGGGCCCCCAGGCAATAACTAATCCCTCTGAAACAAACAGAGAGGACAACTCCAGACCTGGCTTTGCCAAGGACACGATTTGTAAGCTTATTTAAGTCACCTAATTTCTCTAGGCCTCAGAGTCCTCAACTATAAAATAATGAGCTAGTTTATTATTATTTTTTAGCTAGTTTATTATTTCAACCAACGCTTATTAAACATCCACTTTGTGTCACGCTTTGTGCAAGAAGCTGGAAATATTTTTAAAGTATAGACACAGTATCTGTTCTCAGAGGGTCTCAATGTTTAATGGGGGAAAAAATGCATCATAAGAGAAAAGTGCTGTGGAAGGGCAAAGGTAAAAACAACTCAGCCTAGGAGCTTATCTTTAGGTTTCTTCCCAACCCCAAAGTCTACGTGCTTGGCATTTTTTGTCTGTTCATTTTGTTTTGGTTGTCTTTTCACATGGATGTATGTTATTTCATTCTTTCTTGACTAGTTGTTTTCAAATCATTGTTGTCATTGTCAACATTAGCAATTACCAAATACATATTGTTTAATTACCCCAACAACTCTAAAAGTTAGACATTATAATCACTATTTTTTATACAATAACACTGAAGCCCAGAGAGTTAAGTAACTTACCCAAGCTCACATAGCTAGGAAGTTACAGAACTGGGATCGGAGTTGACCCCCATCAACTCCAAAGTACATGCTCTTTCTACTACTTGGTGCTGCCTCAGGTATATGTAGCCACTTAGGACAAACAACACCATTTGCAGGAGCCAGTGTGAAATAAAAATATGAGGCCCTTTGTTCAAATATTGAAAATTTCAAGACAGCAACAGCAAAGCATTAAACAAAGCACAAGGCCTGTCTAAGCACAGGGCTCTGAATGACTGCCCATGTTGCACACTAGGAATCCAGCCCTGCCAGCCACAATTCAGTTTGCAGTGGCATCTCCCACTGAAGCAGAAAAGCTTCATAGCAAGTTGCAGGCCCAGATCACAGTCGCAGAATGTTTCAGTGATCATGCTTCACATGTAGGATTTCTGGCATTACCCAGAGAGTTCATTGTGAACCACCTGGCAGGATTTGGGTGCTCTGTGTGGTAGCTTTTTCAGAGTAGCCCTGGCACCTAACCTAAAGAATATTAATATCATTTCTGGTAATGCCAATTACTTTTTTTTTGAGATGGAGTTTTGCTCTTATCACCAGGCTGGAGTGCAATGGCACAATCTGTTCACCACAACCTCTGCTTCCCAAGTTCAATTGATTCTCCTGCCTCAGCCTTCTGAGTAGCTGGGATTACAGGCATGTGCCACCATAGCCGGCTAATTCTGTATTTTTAGTAGAGAAGAGGTTTCTCCATGTTGGTCAGGCTGGTCTTGAACTCCTGACCTCAGGTGATCCACCTGCCTTGGCCTCCCAAAGTGCTGGGATTACAGGCATGAACCACTCTGCCCGGCCAGCCAATTACTTTTTTTAGTGTGGGGAAAGCTATATAGTTTTGAGCTGAAAGAGTTTTGCTCGGTGCAATGGTTCATGCCTGTAATCCCAGTATTTTGGGAGGCTGAGGCAGGAGGATGGCCTGAGCCCAAGAGTTTGAGACCAGCCTGGGAAACAGAGACCCCTGTCTCTACAAAAAAAATACAAAATATCAGCCAGGCATGGTGGTATGTGCCTGTAGTGCGAAGCTGAGCTGGGAGCATCACTTGAGCCTGGGAGGTTGAGACTACAGTGAGCCATGATCATGCCACTGCATTCCAGCCTGGGTGACAGAATGAAAAAAGAAAAAAAAAAAAAAAAGAGTTCTGGTCATACCCTCACACCCTTACTCTTACATTCTTACATTTAGAACATGAGGAGGGGGAACATTAATGCTGCATAAATGGAACATGTCCAAAAGCCTCTTGGGATGCAAGCCTCTTTTTAAATTGCAAACTGGGACCAGTACGTGTGCCCTAATAGAGGGCAGTAGGAAAAAAAGCAACAAGAGCTTTGCAGCTGCTAGATTACAAACTTCTCTACTGAGGCACTAACTCTTATTAAGGTGTTAGCTCCTACTGACCCAGCAGAGGTTGAGTAAAGATTGTCATTTTGGTCAGTGATTCTTAACCAGTGGTATTTAATCTTTTGAGATCGCAGACCCCTTCTTTGAAAAGTATGAACCATCTCCCCAGAAAAAAAGACAGGTATATGTAAAATATTCTTGTGTTCAATTGTAGACTCTCTACCATAGCCCTAGATTTTTAAAAACCGTATTTTAAAGCATGGCTCCCCTAATTATATAATTGTCAGAGGCGTTTGAACCACAGCAACTCCATCTTGAGTAGGGGCTGGGTAAAATAAGGCTGAGACCTACTGGGCTGCATTCCCAGATGGTTAAGGCATTCTAAGTCACAGGATGAGATAGGAGGTCAGCACAAGATACAGACCATCAAGACCTTGCTGATAAAACAGGTTGCAGTAAAGAAGCCAGCTGAAACCCACCAAAACCAAGATGGCCATGAGAGTGACCTCTGGTTGTCCTCACTGCTACAGTCCCACCAGCACCATGACAGTTTGCAAATGTCATGGCAATGTCAGGAAGTTATCCTATATGGTCTAAAAGGGGAGGCATGAATAATCCACCCCTCGTTTAGCATATAATCAAGAAATAACCATAAAAATAGGCAACCAGAAGCCTTCTGTCAGTGGAGTAGCCATTCTTTTATTCCTTTACTTTCTTTATAAACTTGCTTTTACTTTATGGACTCCCCCATAGTTCTTTCTTGCGTGAGATCCAAGAACCCTCTCTTGGGGTCTGGATCCAGACCCCTTTCTGGTAACAGAATCTTCCAATGTTAGAACTAGACAGAAACTTAGAGATTATTTTTGTGAAAGCACCTTATTCCTAGTGGTGTGAAAGCTGAGGTCATTTGGGATAATAAATGGTTCTGCACATTTTCAAAGAGCTAGTCCTCTCATTGTCAACGCTACCTTGAACTAGTTGTCCCACTCCTAATTTGCTCCTGTCAAGACACTGCAGCCAAATGGAACAATCCAGTGCCACAAAAGGCTGCTGCTAGGATGTCAGTGAACATTTGTGGAGCACCTGAACCAGCCAGGGTATTGGGCGCAAGAACAGCTCTTGTCTTTGAGAAGCTCAAACACATCTAGAGGAGAAACAAACAAGAACAATATAATGTAACATAACACATGCAATTATAGATGTTTGAACTAGGTTCAGAGGTGCCCTAACAGAAGGTGCTACAGGCTCTGCTTGATTGGATCATGCGAAGCTCCCAGAAGAGGAAATGCATATGCAGGGACTTGAAGAAGAGGAGGAAACACTTATGCAGGGACTTGAAGAATGAGCAGAAGGGCCATGGAGGGGAAGAGTCTCCTGGCTGAGGAGTCTAGCATGCACGAGCAGAGAAGGCTGAAACAGCCTGAGGACAGGAGGAGCTAGAAGTGGCTGGGATTGGCTAGAGCATAGGGTGTGTCCGAGGAGGAGGAGTGGTGTGTCCGAGGAGGAGGAGTGATGTGGCTGGAAGAGAGGGGAAGAGCCAGACCTGAGGGTCTTGGATATCACTCTGAGGGGTCTGGACACAAAAAAGAATATCAACCAATGTGATGGATTAAGGAACTCCTTCCTAGGGGTGGTGCAAGGAGGCCAGATAGTCATCTGTCCTAGATGAGCTTCTCAGGGGTTGGGGGTGGGGGCTGGGTGGGGCTGGAGTGAGGGCAGCCTCTCTGAGATCCCTATCGCCTCTCTCTTTAAAAATCAGCCACTGCCAAACACTAGAGAACCTAAGAAGGCCCCTGTAAAGCATTCAGAAATGACAGGCAGTCAGCCTAGAGCACACCTTTAACAAGTCAATAAGACATACACAGCAGAAAAGGACCACACTTCTCCATTAAAAGATAGCCAAATGGGAGAAGGCCTTCTCAAAAATACAGGGAAATTTCTCACTTGATGTATTGATGTTTTTCCTCTGCAGAGCTTCACATTTTTCATTCATTCTTAAAATTGAGCCAGTTTAGCCCTAGGAGGTGGGCAGGCTCTGAGGAATCATCAATCAAGAGAAGAGAACAACATCGCCAGAAACACGTAAGGGAAATGTTTCCATGTCACTACTTCTCAGGATTCCTGGGCATTAAGGGTACTTAAGAAGTGCTTGTAAGGAGTGTGTTTTCTCCCAAGCAAATGCATAAACAAAAAATCCTAATTACAGGGACACTGCATTGAGTCTGTCCTAAAGCTGTTCTGCCTGTATTCACCACTAGGTGTCATTAGAGCCCTCTTTTAAAAGAAACAAAGCTTCAAAAAACACCTCAAGAGAATAATTTTTCCAGTGTTCCTATTTCTCAGTTAAAAAATATGTGTGTATATATATATATTTTTTAACATGAGTAAAAATTGCAAATGTTCAGGACTTAGCTCTCGAGTGGCTACTAAGGATTATGATTCCTCAGACTACCTGCAAATATCATTAGTCCTACAGAATCACAACAAATACATTTTTATTGAAATATCTATGGTAAATATACATCTTACAGGAAATTCCATTGCGTTTACACTATTTATTTAATAGAAATAATCTCTGAGATTATTTGCATTTATTTCTGAAGGAGGATGTTTTTCCTTCCTCAGAATAAGTTCAGGAAATGGGTGAAATGTTCAGGAAGTTAGCTAAATGCTGATGTAAATCCAAAAGGAAGGTCTGTTGTTGTTTCTTTCTTTTTTTTTTTTTTTTGGGGGGGGGTGGAGGGACACACAAAAAAGCTAGGAAGTGGTTCTCTCATTCACTTATGGAAAATGTTATACTGAATTTCTGATTTAAAAGGAAGAGGATTAGAAAAAATGTGTGGGCCCATGATATCATTTTCTGTAGAACTAGTTAGGCAATCCACAGTAGCTAGCAAAGGAAACTGTGTCAAGAAACAAAATCTACATGGGAGACATGACTTGGATTCAGTTTGTCCTAACTTAAACCTTTACAATGAAATTTGAATCAGCTACTCTAAGAAGTAAGTCGTGTTAGAAAACTCTGAGTCCTGAAGAGCTGGTGGGGCCTCTTAGCACTACATAAACAACTAAATGCTACCCTCTCCTCCCAAGGACCCTGTCCCCTCCACTAACAGTGTCATGCTGACCCTCGGACTGCAAGGGGGAGTCTGAATGCAGTGAAACTCAAGATCTCCGGGGTACTTGGTCAATGTTGCAAGCTGCTGTGGCCTTTGGCGTTATTTATCTTTAGTTTGCAACGTAGGGGTGTGCTGTATCAGGTGTGCAGAGCAAACAAACTCCTTGCCTCTGAAACACTGGCATTTTAGAAAGCAAAGATTCGGCTCATTGACCAGAGCTACAGGGGACACAATTTGTTGTGGCTTCTCTGAAAATCACCCCCTCTTTTCCATCTCTCTGCTACCACCTTCATTCAGGCCTTCATGGTTTCTCATCCAAACCGGTCTTCCTGCCTCCTGCCTGCCTTCTTCCCAGCCCGCAGTGCACACAGCACACAGAGCAAGCTATGTAAAAACACCAACAGGGACATGAGCCTTCCTTGCTTTCAAACTTTTGCCGACTCCCCTGTGCTGAGCGCAGGAGAGAATACGGACGGCCTCCAAGGCCTTTCATAACTTGGCCTCAGCCCACCTTCCCTCCTACTCCAAGAATCTCAGGCTCCAGTTACACTGAGCCACTCACTGCCCTGCACCTCCTGCCAGGCAACTCTCTGCCAAGTTTATTCACACATTTATCCTTTTCACTCTGGATAAATGAGGACTGATCATGTACTGTACTTCTTTTAACTTCTATAGGGCAATCTCTTTGTATTTATACAATTATGACTTAACAGTAGTAAGAGAAGGTTCAGAGGGCACAAGGTAACACACCTACATAAACAACCCTACTGGGTGCAAATATTGTAAATCAACATATGCCTAGAAAAGGTGGTCAGATGCTGAATTCTGACTATATACTTCCGATGGCACATAATGAGTAAGTTTCAATTTTTATAGTTTTAACATTCTGAATTCTGGGGGTGGTTTTGATGAGCAGACCAAGTTTTAAAAGAGTTATGGTCTTTGGGATCCTCACTTCTTTCTCTTCTTCCCTGCACCTTCCCTACATGTTTACATCAGCAGATGTGTCCTTTGAGGGGTGAAATGGTGAGACGACAGCAGTTTAGGAACTGTTTGCCCATTACACTGGGTACTCAGAAACTATAAGACCTAGGGACTTAGGAAGAAATAACATAGTAAGTGTGATAGGACTAGTAGCATTGATCATTTGTGGGGAGGAGTGTAGAGAGAGGCACGTAGTGTGCCGCAGCGAACTTCCAGAGGGAAAGGTTGTGTCTTATTTATCTGTGTCCCCTACGGTGCCTTCACAGGACAGTGGCTGGCACATGATGGACCCTCATTCAGCTATTCAACAAATATTTACTAAGCAGTAGAGGATTTGTTTTTCCAGGTTTAGAGTTTTAAGCTTGTTAATAGCAGCTGAATTCTTTCTCTGTTTTGTCATCTGCACTTTTGGACTCCAAGTTGGACTTCATATTTCATAGTTTTTAAAAATCACTCCCTTTCCCTTCCCTAGCCCATTCCAGTGTTCTATATACAGTAGACTTTCAGCAAATATTTAAAAGAGACAACTTACAATAGGCAACACGGTGGGGTAGTCGATCATTCCCTAACCTATCTTTGAGGCTAGAGAATTTTCTCTGAGGCTAGTGCCGTAGCATCTTCCCAGAAAGTCCTGCCAACTTGATGGCTCTTGTTGTCACCTTTGGTTTCCTTCCTATGGTGGCCACATTTGTCACCAAAGCCCTTCAGTTTCTCCACCTAACAATATTAAAACCCTCCCTTCCTGCCCTCCTTCCTTACTCCATTTCTTCTTTCCTCCCTCCCTTCCTTCCTTATACACATTTTGATACTTGTGCCCTGTGCCAGGCAGTGTGTCAAGCTCTGACGGTACATAAATAGACAACTTTAGGTGCTCAAAGTCACACTCAGGGAGCTCAGTTTAGTAAGAAATGGATGCATGCACAGACCTTGCAATCACAGTGCAAGGAAGGCTCCCAGAGTTGAATGCACAGAGGCTTAAACCTACCTATCAATAAAAGGAAAGGGAAGCAGGAAGTGGCAAGCAGAAGGATCGGGGATGTCTTCCCAGGAAAGATGACACAAGGCATTAAAAAGGACAGGCATAACCTAGTTAAAGAAAGATGGAAAGGACATTCCAGGCAAAAGGAATCAACACATATGCAAAGGCAAAGGGGTGAGAGGAAAATGATGAAACCAGGACAGGCTTTTCTGTGACTTATCTATTCCATCTCATTGCTTTATATTCTACCCATTTACCTCATATCAAGTGGAATGATGCAACCCCAGGCATTTCAGGAAATTTACATAGCCAATCATTTAATCTCTTAAAGAGAAAGGCATTGATAATGCAGGCTTTCCATGAGATTAAGCACGTTCTTGGGTGAAAACAGAATTGGTTGCTTATAGGAAACCAGGTGGAAAGCTGATGAAAATCAGGCAGTGGATGGAAAAATGCAGTACATTTGATTTTCTATTCCCTTTCCCTGGTAATTTGAGAAGTTGGAATCCTTTGCCATGAGGGTAAATAAATCTATGGGCCCTCTTAGCCTAAAGATGAAATAGACTGAAGGAAAAAAACAGGGTAATTCTAAGAATTTCATGTGAGGCCAAGGTCCATTTTGAAAGTCTTTTGGACTAAACTTTTGCAGGTCCAACACATTTTCAAGATATTTAGTGGGATCCTCCCAGTCCTACGATACCAGCTTGCATTGTGAAGGAAAACGAAGGACAGAATAAAGCCCTTCTCCCAGTCTGGTTTATTTTTGTACACGGAACCTCTGAAAACAGGAGGCCAAGGCTGACCTCTTTAGTCAAGAGTCAGCTCAACTTTAAAATTATAATTGCATGTGAAAGCTAAAATGGGAAAGAGAAAAAATCAGTTCTCAAGACCGAAATGCTAAAAACCCTTGGGTCACATTCCAGTTAGGGTCCTGGCCATGCACACAGAGCTCCCATTGGGGGAAGGTGGGCAAGAGACCAGTCAAGACCAATTCAAACCATAGAATGTTGGGCATCATGGCATTTATTCTAGAGGTGTCCAGTTTACAGATAAAGAAATGTACTATAGTGATTATGCTATATAATCTTTTAAAAACTAGAAGCTTACAGTCAGATCTCATTATTGAGAAAAGTGCCAAAGAATCTACCCACTCCAAGTGAACTATTTGCAGTAAAGAAATCAGAGGAGGTTGGGTGCAGTGGCTTACACCTGTAATCCCAGCACTTTGGGAGGCTGAGGCGGGTGGATCACCTGAGGTCAGGAGTTCAAGACCAGCCTGGCTAACATGGTGAAACTCCGTCTCCACAAAAATACAAAAATTAGTCAGGCATGATGGCAGGTGCCTGTAATCCCAGCTACTCAGGAGGCTGAGGCAGGAGAATCACTTGAACCAGGGAGACAGAGGTTGCAGTGAGCTGAGAACTAGTCATTGAACCACTGCACTCCAGCCTGGGTGACAGAGCAAGACTCCATCTTTAAAAAAAAAAAAAAAAAAGAAAGAAATCAGAGGGATAGAGTCTGTATTAGTTTCCTTGGGCTGCTATAACAAATTATCACAAACTGGGTGACTAAAGACAACAGGAATTTATCATTTATTTGGGACAGGGTCTTGCTGCAATGCCCAGGCTGGAGTGCAATGGCGTGATCTCGGTTCATTGCAACCGCTGCCTCCCAGGTTCAAGCGATTCTCCTGCCTCAGCCTCCCAAGTAGCTGGGACTACAGGCGCACATCACCATGCCTGACTAATTTTTGTATTTTTGGTAGAGACGGGGTTTCACCATATTGGCCAGGCTGGTCTCAAACTCCTGACCTCAAGTGATCTGCCTGCCTGGACCTCTGAAAATGCTGGGATTACAGGCGTGAATTACTGCACCTCGCCCATAGGTATTTATTCTTATACAGTTCTAGAGGTTAGAAAGCCAAGATCAAGGTTGTTTTCTTCTGCAGGATCCAAGGAGGAATCTTCCCTGCCTCTCTCCTGGCTGGTGATTGCCAGCAATCGGTGTTTCTTGCTTGGCCCATAGCTGCATAACTCCAATCTCTGTGTCAGTCTTCCCATGGCATTCTCCTCTCTGTGTCTGTGTCCAAATTTCCCTCTTTTTTATAAGGATACTAGGTATGAGATTAGAACCCACCCTAATCTAGTAAGTATGAACTCATTTTTGACTTTATTTAATCTGCAAAGACCCTATTTCCTAATAACGTCATGTTCACAGGTATCTGGGGTTAAGATTAGGGGGACACCATGCCCATAGGAGTATAAAACAAAAACAAAATAAATCCCTGTATAAAATAAAAATACAACCAAAACCCTGAACTGGGCATGGGAAGACCTGCTAACCAACCTTCTCCAACCCCTTTGGGCTGTCCTCGCCCTCTCTACGTCTTGGTTTCTCCACTCTAAAGGAAGGTCATCAGGCCTGCCCTACTGACTTCAGAAATGCCAGGAGAGTAAAATGAAATCATGTAAATGAAAGTATTTTCTATTCAGAAAATGTTTCTTTAAGTGCAAGGAATTAAGAATTCATTCCAGATTGTGTTGACTTTCCTTAACTTCATAACTACTTAATGAAGAGGTAATGGAAAGAGAAACACAGCCCTACTGGGAAAACCATTTAAATTACATACTTGCCTTCGTTTAAGGTTTGAGGTAAGTGTCCAGTAGCAATCTGCAGATAAGGAGAGTAGTATTGCAGATCCTTGTTCAATGGGCTTTTTACTCGCACCAAAACAGGGTGGTATTCAAGCGAAGCTAAATGGTGGCAAGCAATTTAAAAGCAAACCAAGAGGCCTAACATTCACATCTGGGACATCAGCAGACGGTGATGGCTCTCCTTCTCTCTGTCTGTGTGGTCTATAATATTACTGGCTCCCATAACAATATCCTCATAGTAGCTTTGAATTTGCTTTGTCTGATGACTTTTCTGGATATGGCGACACAGACCACACAATTTATAAAATTAGCTAAAGAAGCCACTTTCGGCCGGGCGCGGTGGCTCAAGCCTGTAATCCCAGCACTTTGGGAGGCCGAGGCGGGTGGATCACGAGGTCAGGAGATCGAGACTATCCTGGCTAACATGGTGAAACCCCATCTCTACTAAAAATACAAAAAACTAGCCGGGCGTGGTGGCGGGCGCCTGTAGTCTCAGCTACTTGGGAGGCTGAGGCAGGAGAATGGCGTGAACCCGGGAGGCGGAGCTTGCAGTGAGCCGAGATCACGCCACTGCACTCCAGCCTGGGAGACACAGCGAGACTCCGTCTCAAAAAAAAAAAAAAAAAAAAAAAAAAAGAAGCCACTTTCCTGATTGACAAATGTGGCATATGCCCATGTATATTACACAAACAGAACCACTGTGTAGCCAGAAAAAAAAAAAAATCTGAAGAAAAAAAAAAAGCCCCCTTTCCTTTCCCTTTTTTAAGAGGCCAAAAGTTCTAGCAATGATGGGAAAACTCTTTTTTAGGCCATCAGATTAAGTCAGTGGGGCTTGGAAGGCAAAGATAGCCACATGCATTGAAAATGCCAGAAAAAGAGGTGTCATTGGGATAACAACTTGAGAACTATAGTTATATCCAAAGCATCATGTGACCTACTTGAGTGTTACTGATGCCCATATTAGTAATCAATTCTGTTGACCTTGGACTGTGGGGGTTTGCTGACCCAGGAGAAATCCCACAGGGGAAAAAGAGCCCCAGCAAAAAAGAAAGAGGCCCTCAGAAAGCAGTTTCCAATCTGCCCTGCAAACTGAATCCTCTATTTGTCACTGCTGGGTGTATATGCTTCCTAGTGGCTGTCATATACTTTCAGAAATATGCCAAGTCACACACAAGCTAACAAACAAAACTTTATTTTCCTTTAATACAAAAATTAAATAGCAAGGGGTTTTCTTTGTACAGTGATAAATTAGAAATTTACAGTACAGACATCGAAGCAGACATACTTTTGTACATCCTTAAAAGCAGGGTCCATTTCCTTTGAAATTTAGCAATTCATTCAGGGCATGTGTAGCAGGAAGTTTGCCTGGTACCTCTTTGTCAAACATCTGAAAGTCCCCCAGATTGGCTTCAAGGTTCCTGGAGCTGTGGGGTGGCATGAGCATCCAAGAAAGGCCACAGAGCATCCAGCCCAACAGCTGCACAGAGCAGGGGGAGTCACATGTTATCTTTTTGCAGATTACACCTAATATTTAATCAACCTTTCTTACAAAGAACCCAAGGGGCCTTCATTTTTTTGACCTTTTCAAGCCTCACAACATCCCTGTGAGGTAGACAAAATTCAGAAACACCTCCGTGCCTCGCAGGGAGAGATCTAGAAAGCAGCTTACCCCTCCCAAAGCCCACAGCCAAGTCAGGGCCCCAGCCTACTTGTACAATTTGAAAACTTTCACAACCTGGGAGAGAAGATGGACCCAACCTTTGTGGGACAGAGTGGCTCTTGCCCCTCTTTCCAGAAGCCTTCTAGGATGACAGTGGTCATGTACTGAATATTGTAGGAGAGCAAGGAGGTATAAAAGCTTTGAGGACATGGCTCATACAGGACCCCAAAAAAGTCCTCTACAAATTGCCTGGGTAAATTCTGGAAATTGGCTAATGCAAATAAGAGAAAAAAGGTAGATCAGAAACA
Source organism: Macaca fascicularis (assembly GCF_037993035.2). Lineage (NCBI taxonomy): Eukaryota > Metazoa > Chordata > Mammalia > Primates > Cercopithecidae > Macaca > Macaca fascicularis. The sequence continues at coordinate 85,963,241 of NC_088388.1, forward strand.
GAAACAGGCTACTATCAGGGCAACTGAGCTTGCCAAGGGGAACAGGCATGTCGGGGCATCTACAAGTCATTTGTCTCCTGGTACTGTCAAGTGTGTAATCACTGCACAAGTGCATGGCAAGAGACAGCAACAGAAAGCTCTATGTAGGCTAGAGTGAAATGAAATCCATTATGTAGGGCTCTAGTATCTGATCCTTGGTAGGAGCAAAATGCTCTCTAAGTAGTTTCCAAGATCTATGACCTAACCCTGGAGGAATAGTGATAACTCAGGTCATTTGCAAGACATAATACAAACCCAGATGGGAACTCAAATAAAATAAAGGAACCAATAGGATTTTCAGAGTCCAGTGACTCGACATGATTGACTGGAATAGCAACTCTCTCCAGTGTCCTCCATCACAGAACAAAATACAAGATGTAAACTGATTTTAAGAGGTTCCTTCCAGGCCAGGTGTGGTGGCTCACACCTGTAATCCCAGCACTTTAGGAGGCCGAGGCGGACAGATCATGAGGTCAGGAGTTCGAGACCAGCCTGGCCAACACAGTAAAACCCCATCTCTACTAAAAATACAAAAAGTAGCTGGGCGTGGTGGCAGACACCTGTAGTCCCAGCTACTCGGGAGGCTGTGGCAGGAGAATCGCTTGAACCTGGGAGGCAGAGGTTGCAGTGAGCCAAGATTGTGCCATTGCACCCCAGCCTGGGCAAAAGAACAAGACTCTGTGTCAAACAAACAAACACAAAAGAGGTTCCTTTGACAGTCTGTGCTCTGTGGCTCCCTTCCCTAACTGCAGCTGTGGCCACCTCACCAGAAATCAAATATTGTACCGGCCTGGTGAAATCCCTGAGTCTGTTCCTCTAGGGCTGAGACTGCTGAGCTCATCTTTGTGTCCTCAGGTCCCAGCTTGGTTCTCAACACAATAAGCATTTAATTCAGTGACCATGAGGATGCGGGGAGCCAGAGAATATAGAGCTAAAGGTGCTGAACAGAATCTAAAATCAGAGTCTAGACACACGAGCTTCCCAGAACCTGAGTTTGGGGAGTGCAGGTGAGAGAGTGACCTGGAAGAGGAAAATCAGAGAGCATCTCTGAAATTAAATTCTCCAGTTTCAGGCCCAAGTAAGTTGCCAGTTCAGAAATAGTCTCAGCGATCAGGAAGTGGGTCTCCATAAAGGAAAGAGGATATGAATCAACCAAGAAGATCAAGCAGATGGTTCTGGCCAGCACCATTCTACTCCCATGTTTCCCTGCCCTGAGGTTTGGCCTATATAAGCAGGAGAAAGGAGTCTACCAGAAAGGACGCTGGATGGAGGTGCCATTGCATTTATGTTTAATCTCTGGAGGCCAAGGGATTTCTGAGGAAGCTACAATCATACCTATTTACTGCAGGTTTCATAGAAAAAAAAACAATGCTCACCTTCTCTCTAGCAAGATGCTGTCCTCAAACACACCCATACAAGTCACATGGAACGCCCCAAGCCCTGAATTGCCGGCAAAGCCAAAGCAGATGTGTGGGCCCATGTCCTTGTGGACTACTCTTATAGTCTTCCTAAGGGATTTCTCCAGAGATTGTCATGAAGCAGAGCTGATGCTTTCTGTTAAAACCACCTGTAACTGACTTGGAAGGAATCCTGGGAAAAGGATGAGAGATGTGTTAAAGGTAGAGAGACCCAGGCTGGGTGTGGTGGCTCACACAGGCAGAGATTTACGGAATGGAGACAGTGAAACAGATGGGAATTCCAGAGGTCCCTGCTCCTTTCCCAGAGGAACAGTAAAGTTCAGCAGACCTGGGTGCGTCCCCACCCTAGATCAGTTAGAAGAACAGAGATTATCTATTTCAGGGCTTTACATACAGTTGGCACTCAATAAATACAACAATAACTGATATTTTTAACAAATACCGATTTAAGAAGTGATGGAGTTGATTGAAGGTCACTGGTAACTGACTCCTCAGCCACAAAGTTCTTTTCCTGAAACCATGAACACTCTCCATTGTCTGGAATGTGAAAGGAGAGGCCTATAACCCTGTAGCATTGCTAAGACTACTAATCCAAATGGCCACTTCTGATCAAATACACTTTGCCCTGAAAAGGTAAGAGATTTGTGGAAAACACATGTCAAAACCCAAAACATTGTCAAAACACTAGCTCCAGAACTCAAAACTCAGAAATCAGGTGCCCAGATTCACCCAAGTGCTCTTTTATTGTTATTATTTAGTCATTGACAAGCATTGATCACCTACTCCACGCCTGGCTTTCTGTTAGATGCTGCCTTGGTCACACAATCACTGACACGTTACAAAGAAAACTGCATTACAAACCTCTATACTCTAACAGCAAGACCAGTCCCCTACCGCCTGGTCTTCCTTCCCCTGCCTGGGCCAGAGTCCCTGCACAACTCCCAAGACACCAGAACAGAGCGTGAGTAAGGGCAGGCTCTGCCCCTGGGTGCGTGCTCCAGGGCCCTGGACAGTTATGGGAACTGTCTACAAGCAGCACAGGGAGTTCACATTTTATATTTCATAGGCAATGGAGTATCAGATGGAGTTAAAATGGTTCTTCTGGGGATCAATTCTCATGCTCCTGGAGCCTGACCCAGAGTCTAGCCAAGGTACTCAGACTGGGCACAGCAGCAGGGGCCACCTGTGCCCACTTAGCTTCAGTCTCAAAAGCCAAGACTTTGCCTTCCAAAACATACGATGGACCTTACATGCATCTTGATGTCAGAGAGCTCAAGAACCACACAAAAATGAAAAGGAAAGAAGAAAGGGAAATGTCAGACTATGGGCATAAGGCTCAAACCACATTTTTAAAACAGAGGAAATGCTTATTTCCAGAATTTGACCACCTATTTGGAATTCTGAGTCCCTGGAAATGTTTTTTTCAATCACACAAAGTGTGATTTAAAAAAAAAAAAAAAAAGAGCTTCCCTTCCTATTTTTTTAAAGGCATGAATTAATAAATAAGTCATTGCAAAGCAGTTGCTGAAGCAGACAGGTATGAGTTACAAGGAGTGCAACCTGTGACATAGTCAACAATTTGTCCCCAAGATCTCATGATTAGAAGGCCTAAGGCAAGGTAAGAGAAAGGCCAGTTACAGTTTTAAGAGAAGTGCAATTTTCAAGCGGCTGCTAGGGGATACCCCCTCATGAAGAACGTATAGCATAAATTTTAAAAGCTTGGGATACCTCTGCTAAAGGCAATTAAGACCTGGGCTATTAGAGTTTGCAGTTCATTTCATATGGTCTACACTTTATTCCCCACTAACCAATCAAGCTTCTGGCTGGCATTCTGGAGATTCATTAAGCACCATATAAATACTCCAGGCCACACTGCCTCCAATGAAATCTTACAAGGAGCCTTTGCCAATTACTAGGAAACAATTATGCACCAAGTAGTTGGATTAGCTGTCCTCAGTTCCCTTTATAAAACTGAAAAAGTCTCCATTGTCGTTAGTAGACCAGACTCTGATAACATTCTTATGCTTTAAAAAATAAAAAATAAAAAATTTAAAAAGGCACTATCATTCTGAGAATGCAAGTTGAAGTTGACCCTAGTTTTAAAGTCAGTTGAGTATACTATGTCATGGTCCAAGAATGTGCTTTTAATTCTAATTGACACACACAAATTACACAGCTAATCTGTGCGAATGCAAAGTTGCCAAGAAAGTTAACATTTCAGCTCTTCCAGACTGGCGTCTGCATAGATGCAATCACACAAGTAAAATATATTAAGTCCCCACCACTCAATGCAATAGGTCTCTGGGGTCGGTCAGGTAAGTCAACTTAGTAAATCTCATTTTCCTTTGAATTAAGTGATTGTCAAAAAGTGAATCATCCTTCCTTTTCCCCTCTTTAAGCATGCTGCAGTGCAAAAATTCCTATAAAAATACCTTTTTTTTGAGTCATTAATATAAAATGAAGAAAACAGCAGCAGCCCAGAAGAGAGATGTTGAAATTTAAGAGAGGAAGAGAGAGAAGAAAAATCCACTGGATACCTTATGTGTGTGAGTACAGTACATTTGTTTGTTCAGACAACTCTGTTTTATGACAAAGGCACTGAAAGATTCTAACACCACCTCTTGGGAGTGCAATCCACAAAGTTCTAAACAGCAGACAGTGCACCACAGAAGATGTTTATGTTAGATCAGCCAAACTATAAAACTCTTGTAACACTTCTCTGAACCCAGCGTTTCCAGTGTTTATAGATTGCGTTGCTATCTGAAAGACCCAGTTAGTATTTAAAATTGTAAAGGGTTAAAAAAGTTAATCTTTCTCCCTGCAAGTTACCAACTCACAGCTCAAATCCCACCCTGCAGGGGAAAACAGTATCGCCCTGGACTTCCTGGACTCTAGGCAGGACCTCCACGCTCCAAGCTGCAACCTGCTAAAGTGATCAACGTTTTTGATTTTTCACAGCTTTGAAAGCCTCTAACTGGCTGTTCCATTTTGGATCATTCCAAAGTCTGCAGCAAAATCATTGGTTTTTTGATGCTGGGGTTGGGGTGGGGTCTCTTAATTGTTGCTAGTTTGTTCAAACTGAGATTCACTGCATAAAACTTTTAGTAGAATTTCCTCCAAAATGCTGGCATTCCCTGCTTCAAAATGAAGAAAGCGTGGAGGCTGACTAGCCTTACACCACAGTCTCATTGCCTTTCCCAGGCTTCACCCAACCATTTCCTCTTTTCTCTCTCTTTACCTTTCCAGAATTCACCAATCTGTTGGAACACTTCTGCCACGTGTGAAGAGTTTTGGCAGACCAAATCCACATGCCTGAAGTGATGCCCACCAGCAAAGACATAAAAATTTTCAACATTTCAACAGCCATGTTGGAATCATCTGCAGAATACCGAAAGAGTGCCCAGTTGGAGATTTCATAAAAGTAACAGGCAATCACACACGTTGCAGGAACTGTGTACAGTACTGAGAACACCCCGATCTTGACCATCAGTCTTTCTAACTTGTCTGTCTTTGTCCCATCCTTTTGAAGATTTGACCGAATTTTGAACAAGGCCACCAAACCTGCAGCAATGAACAAAGTACCAATCACCAAATAAGTAAAGAGGGGAGCCACCACGAACCCGGTGAGCGCATCGAGATTTTGGTTTCCAACATAGCACAGGCCAGTCAGTTCATCTGCATCCACCAGTCTCATAATCAAGATGACAATGGTTTTCACTGCGGGGATGGCCCAGGCTGCAATGTGGAAATAAGAGCTGTGCATTTCAATGGCTTCATGGCCCCATTTGAGTCCTGCTGCCAAAAACCAAGTGAGTGTCAGAATAACCCACCAAATGGAGCTGGCCATTCCAAAAAAGTACATCAGCAAGAAAATTATTGCACATCCTGTGTTCTTAAGTCCTTCTTGGATGAGAACAGGTTCTGCTGCCTCTTCAAAATCACAGGATATCCTTTCCCGGCCTACAGTCAGCCTGACAATATAAGCAATGCTATAAATATTATAGCACATACTGAGAAATATGATGGGGCGCTCAGGGTAGGAAAACCTAGAAGAATCGATCAGGAAGGTCAGTACTGTGAAGGCAGTGGAAATGAAGCACAGGCTGGCCCACACAGCCATCCAGATATCGGTGAACTCCTTGGCTGAGCGGCTGTATAAGCCAGCATCATAGCCACATTTGAGAACACAGTTCAGGCTCCTTTTCACCCAGATGTACTGATCAGAATTGGTTCCCACAGAGTGACACTCTTCCCCAGGCTGGATGGGGGTTTTGTGAGGTAAGGGCACCTCTTCATCACCTGGCCCTTCCATGCACATGTGGTTGTGGTCGTTCTGTGGTGGGAATTTGCTGCAGTTCAGACTCTCTGGCCAGGCAAATCCAAATTCCTTCAGGACGGGTTCACAGCGTCTCTTGACTGAAAGGCACATGCCGCCGCACGGGCCAATGGGGATGTTGATCTTCTCTGTGCACATTGGCACATAAACAGAACAAAGGAAGAACTGGAAAAGTAACAAAATGAACAAAAAAAAAAAAACACAAAAAAAACAATGACTTGGAAGTTTGACCAAATGCTCCCACAAAGCTGAGTTGAATGCTTCCAGGCAATGTACTTATCTACTTTTAAACCAACCTATGGGGAGTCTGTCTGTTTACTCTGACCTCAAACAAGGATGCCTGATAATCCATCACTTACACACTTTTCTTAGTTTGGCTCTAGTAATCCTTTCCAGAGGAATGTACACAAATAAATAAATAAAATAAATAGGGTGTGAAGAATTGCATAAGCCCTCTTTGCACAACACTTGAAATAAATTTTAAAAAACTGGCTTTCAATCTCCTTCCATTTTAGATACTATTTGAAAAAGCTAAAGAAACTAATATGACTCAGGTGGTTTATTTTTATCCCCATTTCTTTATCATTTTAAAAATAAAAGTTTAAAAAAATGTAGATCCTGTTAGTATTCTCTTCTCCCTACTTTACCCCTTAAAAATTTGTTTAAACTAGTCCCATACTGAAACAAAAAATGGCCCAACTGAGACACTGTTAGATTCAAGGATGGGATGCAGATTGAGGTCTCTGGTCACTAGGGATTTGTTTGGCCAGGTTTCCTCAATGAATAATAATGAAGCACAATAGGAAAATGTAAATGTTAAGTCGCTGAAACTGCAATACCAGCAGGGGAGAGTCCAGTTGCTGTCCTCAATTCCTCCAGCATTGATAAACAGTCTGCTTGGCTCCTTACAGATGTTGTCTATGAAGTCTAGAGTTACAAGTAACTATTTTCCAGCATGTAAAGGGATCCAGTCTTGTCCTTCAAAACAGCTTGGCCACTTTCCCCAGGATACATGTAATTAAAAATATATATCCCTGCAAAAGCTGTTTCTCCAACAAATTACCACTGATGTCAGGATATGTGCTGTTTCCAAACTGAGAGCTGGAGGATCATTTCTTAAGCTTTTATAACCTAGTTCTAAAATTCTGGAACTTCCAAAGGGATATTTCAGCAGCAACAGGTCTAATCCCGACCATCTTTCCAAAACCACAAACCAAGTTTTAAAATGACCTATGTAAAAACATGCACCTAGTAAGTAAGCTATATGTCTGTTTCTTATCTCTCAGAAGTTACAGCCAGAACCACAGATTTCTTTTTTTTTTTTTTTTTTTTTGGATATGGAGTTTTGCTCTTGTCGCCCAGGCTAGAGTGCAATAGCATAATCTTGACTCACTGCAACCTCCACCTCCCAGGTTCAAGAGATTCTCCTGCCTCAGCCTCCTGAGTAGCTGGGATTACAGGTGAGCACCACCACGCCCGGCTAATTTTTGTACTTTAAGTAGAGACAGGATTTCACCATGTTGGTCAGGCTGGTCTCGAACTCCTGACCTCGTGATCCACCTGCCTCGGCCTCCCAAAGTGCTGGGATTACAGGCGTGAGCCACCGCGCCCAGCCAGAAACCAGATTTCTGAAGCCTGGACAACTAACGTGTACTTTTTCCCACAACTTCTCTGTTTTCTAAATTTCTAAAAATCATCCAGCCTCAACAACCCAAACATAACCAATGTTAACACTTTAAAAATTTTCCTTTCAGTTTTTTATTACCCCAATGATTTTTTTTTTGCAGGATTATAATCACCCTGTATATGCAAATTCTTATTACTGTGGAATAAACATTTTCTCTATCATTACATATGCTTTACATTTTTTAACGACTGCAAGAAAAATTTCTTCCAATATACCAACCACCTTCCTGCAGCTTCTTGTCACCCTCCAAGCATTAAACGTACCTTCAACTCTTGAGGATAAGAAAGAACTCAAGCCAACCCAACCACTCCTTCATGCATGACCTCTAAAACCCTGCGGGACGCCGTGAGGAGGGGCTATTCGGCAGAAAAAGGTACGGTAGTGTTTCATTTAATAACACCCCAAAAATAGTGGGGAGAGGGAAGGTCCGTGAGGGATGGTCTCCTTATCTCTCCCTCCAAGTCTTAGCTGCAGCTGGCTCCCTCCCACTTGCCGACCGAGCACTGGCGGCCAGAATCCTTGGCAGAGATAACCCTCAGCTCCACTGGGGTTAGGGGTCTGGCCAGACATGGGTGGGCAAGGAAGAAAAACGGAAGGGCGGGGTGTAAGAGTGGGTTCTTTCCCAGGCCAGATGACTTACACAACGTTTTGGCTTCCAGTCCCTGAGAAAGTGGGGGTGGGGATGGAAATCAGTTTTCCAGGAGAGCTGTCTCCTTCAGGCTAGGATGATCAACTTGGCATGGGCTCTGCAAAGTTAGTTTGGAGCGTCCCTCCCCAAGGGGTCCTGCCAGGGGTGGGGGTGGGGGCGCCCACCTGCAGCTGGCTGGAGCAGCCGTACTGGATGAGCGGTGTGAAAGTTGTCAGCTGCAGCTCGGCGTCCGTCTGAAGCTCGTGCCCCACCAGGTTGGGCATCTTGGTCACGTTGTAGCCGAGGTTCTGGCACATGGAGATGCGGATGGGGTCGCAGCGCCGCTCCTCCTCGTCCCCGAAGCCCCGCGCCGGCCCCAGGAGCAGCAGCAACTGCAGCAGCAACCCCAGACTGAGACCGACGCCCCCGGGCGCCCCAGGGACGCTCGGCCCTGCGCCCCGCCAGGCCATGGCCAGCGTCGGGGGCAGCAGCGGCAGCGGCGGGGGCTGCTCTGGCAGACACCCCCAGTTTGCACGGGGGCGCCGGCTGCCCGCGCTGCTCCCAGCTCCCGGGAAGGGAGTGTGATGCGGCGATGAGGGGGCAGCGGCCGGCTCTCCAGAAGCTGCGCGCTACCGTGTGGGATATTAGACGTCCCGGGCCGAGGCCGAGAGACAGGCTGCGAGGGTCATGGCTGCAGGCGGCGAGCCCACAAGCCGGCGCCGGCCGCGTCCGCTCGGCGTCTCCGCGAGGCCAGCCAGCAGCCAGCGCTGCGCAGCTCTCACCGCCTGAGCCCTGCGCGGCGCTGGAGGCTCGCGGCGCGGCGGCGGGGCGGGACGGACAGGGCGCCGCTCCAATGGCCGGGCGCGGTGGGCAGCAAGGGGCGAGGCGGCGGGGCGGGGCCGCTCTCCCGCTGGAGGGGTCAGGCCCCCGCCCTCCAGCCCCCTCCTCCGGCCGCTCCTTACTCCCTCCCTCCCTGAGCGCCCCGCCCCGCCTGCTTCCCGGCTCCTGCTTTCCTCCCACCCGGATCTAGGCGCGCAGGGGCCAGGCGGGGACTGAGCCCAGTGGCTCCAGCCGCGCCGTCCTGCCGCCTCCTCCCCCAGGTGAGAAGTGCGCCCTGTTCCGTCTGCCCCCTTTTCTTCCCGTCTCCTTTCAGCTGTAACCTAGGCCAGTGGCCACCTCCCCGTCAGGCAGAGGAACGTACACAAAGAACACGGGATTTGGATTTACTCCGATTGTGGCTTTCAGTCCCGGCTGTGTGACCTTGAGCAAATTGCTCAGCCTCTCGGCGTCAGTCTCCTCCTCTCTAAAGTCACTTGGGAGGATTAGAGATAAAGCGTAGAAGGCTTAGCGCGGTGCCTGGTACTGCGCGAGCCCACAGCTATTTTCACTCCCGACTAGAGGCGATCCGGGCCCGGCCTCTCCCCGCCCCCAGACTCGCCCGACCTGCGCCGGGAGCCGCCCACCTCCAGCCGCCAGAGGGGAGGCGCCCCGGAGCTGCGAAGCTGCAGACCAGCCGATGGTCTCGCGCTCCGATTTCCTCACCGTATGAAATGAAATTCCACAGGGGGATTCGAAAGGAAATGAGACCGGGACTCTCCGTGCTTCTCGGCCCGCCGCCCTTCCTGTCTCGGGGACACGGTTTCTAAATAAGGTTGGGAGGGTGAGAGGGCGGGAGGGGAGAGGCTTGACCTATGACTGGGGACGAGGAAGGCGCACAACCACCGTGACTCCTCTCTCCCGGCCTCCCGGGCACCCCCTCCCCACCAGCCTGCACCCCTTTTTTTCCTTACTGTTCTTCTGCCTCGGTTCCTAGGGATTTGGGGATCATGCGACCCAGGTTTGAACCCAACTTTCCTGTCTCATTACCAGCCCTCCCGCGGCTTTGTGCTGGTCCACCCTCTCTCTGCTTTCCAGTCGGCCAGTAAAACTCCCAGCAGGTGGATTCCTCAACCATTCACTTGTTGCTTGACTATGTTCAAGCTATGGTGCCTCTCTGAGCCTCAAAGTGGCCAGCTGTGAAGTAGGGAAATTCATATCCACCTCACACAGTTGTTCTAAGAGTTCAGTGAGATAATGCCTGTAAATCATTTAGCGGTGTCTGACACATAATGAATGCTGAAGAACTTGATGATTGGTGTGTATGTGTGTGTGTTTCCAAAACACTAGGGGAGATCAATTCTGGGACAGCCTCCTGCTTTCCAGCCTGGTGCTAAAGACAGCTCTAACAGCCCCAGACTGAGGATCTGGGACTTTTCACCCTCTTCCTGAGATCTTTTTGTCCAACACTTACCACTGTTTTCCTGGAACTGTTTTATGCATGTTTTTATCCTCCCATTTCAACCAAATTCTGTGGCATATGGCAGAGGCTAGGTGCAAGTTGGAAGAATGTCTGTGCCACTCATATGACACTCATATTCTGTCTTGTATTTTTAGTCGTCTTATATTGGCAACGAGACTTGACTGAGGGCAAAAATGGAATCAACTTTTTTTTGGTATTTGGCTTTGTGCCTAGAACTGTGTTGGACACGGAGAAGCATTGTCTCCAGTCAGCATCATAAACTCCCAATGAAGGACGTTCTGTTAGCCCCTTATAGAGATTAGGAAACTGAGGCTAGAACCAAAGTAATAGAAAATGACAAGACCAACCAAACCAGGGCACAGAAGAGGCTCTTCAAAGATGGAAGGCAGGGCTATTTTCCCAGAAAAAATTCCCAGCTGGAAATCAATATACTCAGCAATAGGATTGAATCTCTGTGTGCCTGTGCTGAGTAATGCATGAAACCCTTGGCCTACAGAGATGAATAAACGATCAAATGAACAGATCAAATGATCTATTAATCATTTGGGTTACAGAGATGAATACATAATCAGATGAATAGATCAAATGAATAGATAATCCTCATCCTTTAGGACTTCACGGGAGGAGATAAAGGATTAACAAACAACAATAACTTAGTGTGCTAGTGCACAGATAGAGAATTATGGGTGAACTGAAGGTAGAAGTGGCTGAGTCTGGAGGGCTACTCAAAGGGGGATGACCTGCAAGATTTCTAGCTACTCAACAAAGTGAAGTTAGTATGCAATTGGCCCTTCTCATTGGGAAGAGAGGTGGTGGTGGGGTGTGCTTTGTGCTGAAGATATACTTACATGGTTTATTAAACAGTGAGGTCACGGAGGAGGACCTGTCCCTCATACAGGGCCTGGCACACAAGGAACATCATTTGTGCTGGGTGAAGGAATATGTTTTCAAATCAATAACCACTCATATAGAACTCTTACTTTCAGACACTGTGTTACATGCCTAACATTCTTTATTTATTTCTCACAACTTGCAAAAACTGATGCTCTGAGAGGCCAAGCAGTTTGCCCAGGATTACACAGTAAGTCGTGGAGAAGAACTCGTGCGTGTCTGCCTGGCCCTAAATTCTGTGTGCATGGTACTGCTCTTGCAGAGGAAACTGCTTCACGCCCAGCCTAATCCATAAAGATGACCCTTTTGTGATCTGGACCTCTTATTCCTAGACCTGGCATCCTGCCTCAGCTTGCTTGAAGCAACTGTCTCCTTTGAGAACACATGAAGAAGCCCCTTCCCTATCAGAAGCCTTTTCTGTCAACAGCCTTTGTTTCTAGTGGTGGAACTCATCACCAGTATTTTCCAAAAAAGAAAGCTAGGGGAATCACATTTCAGTCTGAATGTGGAAAGGCAACAAAGACCATAACTTAGAGCTAAATCGGAATGGCCCGGAGTCCCTCAGCCTCCCTCTGCTGGAGTGGTTTACACAGTCCACAATCTGCCCCTGGTGACAGGCATGGCATGTTTGTCTTTGTTACGGAAAACACTTCCCAAGGGAGTCCCAGGCAGAGGGATATCCACCCTGTGACATGCACAGCATTTCTGAGAGGAAAATATAGTGACACCTGAATAAAGTGCAGGCCATGGGCCCCTGCTAACTCTGGCTTGAGTGCCTGGGCAGTTTCCTTGGTCCAGCCTCTGAGCAGTAAAGATTCAACTGCTTTGGAGCTGCAGCAAACATGACTTCAACAGGCTCTTGGGCAGTTGGAGGGCTCTCCATTTGTATCTAATAAGAGGCTGGGTTCTTATTAACTCCGGTGATGTGTTAATTTTTCAACCTGACGTTTTCTGCTCTAATAGATTCTTGTAATGGTTAGTAAATTAAAGGCCGCATGGAAGACTAACATTTAGGTTAAAATGCATCACCTAAGGGGGTGGAAGCCATAAACATCCTTTCCCTCCTACGGGAAAATCTCTCATTTGCAGCTCTTTGCTAACCCAATTAAGTGCTGAAGTAGTTACCCTAGAGCCTGCTTTTTATTTCCTATGAAACAATCCAACTAATCCATATTCAGTAGCTTCCAAGAAAAGTCTTATTCCAACCACTCATGAAGAAACCAGCTTCTTTGAATCTAGATAGAACATTTAGAACTCACAAAGAGCTGTCTTGATGGAAAATGCAAGAAAGTGGTTCATTATTATCCTGCCTGGTTTTTGAGGGAAATAATTCACTGGGACTAAAACCCCATAAGTATTGGGAATTTACTGTGGAACAACAGAAGCAAAGGAAGATGCCATGACACATTCCATCCGTTTATGAATAGGGTGTTACATCTCCCCCTGCACCCAAACTAGTTATAAAACAAAAATGCGCCTACTGAGTAAGGTGGAAGGGAACACTGATCTTACTTCGAGCTGAGGAATCAAAGTTCCCAAGAGATTAACACCTATTAAGTGGCAGAGCCAAACTCCCTTCTTAGTCCATTGCACCACTAGCTAGCAGAGAAGAAATGTCACCACAGAGCTCTTGCATTTCAAGGAATAGAAGCTCAAAATTTTTCCTCCTACCCATAAATTTAGCAAGCATTAAATGGTACATCAGACATCCTTATTTATTGGTGGTGAAAACACAAAGATGAACAACTAAAAACCTCCATGGAAGGCAAAAAATAATGCAAACACACTTTTACATCCATAGCCTCATTTCATTTCAGTGAAATTGATCAGTCAAGCTATTAACAAATGTTTAGTGATGGGTTATTGTGGACATGTTACTGAGCTGGGTACTAGAGAGTATGCGGACCTGTTAAAGGTGGTTTCTGCCTTCAAGGAGCTTACGGTCACATTGGGGGAGATTAAGACATGAGACCAAGGGTGAAACAAGTTTTTTATGGTTAAGTGCATTTTGTTGAGCTCTCTTATTTCCTGTTTTCCCTTGTTGTTGTACATAAGGTTCTGTATTATAAAGTTATTGGGTTGTTTTGTTTTTGTCTCTCACTCTCCTCTGAAGTCAGAGACTGTGTCTTTTTCACTACTGTGCTCCTAAACAACATAGAACAATATTGCCTGAGTCACAGAAGGCAGTCCGTAGTTATTTGTTTAATACATAAATGAATGGTTCTGGCTATAAGTGATCGGATTATTCAGAAAAAGAGAGCCTGCATTATGAGCCGGGTATAGGCAACCATCAAAATACTACCTAAGTGGTTCCAGAATGACGGTTAAGTCAAGATTATAAACCACTCCTGCAAGTCAGGCATGGTTCACGCTTTCAGGTTTCTTTTCAAGTCAGATGTTTTGCCAATTATTTATCTTCCTTTTTATTTGACAGTGTCTCTATTCTTAAATCTTTTACAGTAGACAAATATCTTTCTTTTTTTCTTTGAGATAGGGTCTCACTCTTTCGCCCAGGCTGGAGTGCAGTGGTGTGATCGTGGCTCACAACCTCTGCTTTCAGGGCTCAAGTGATCCTCCAGCCTCATCCTCCTGGGTAGCTGGGACCACAGGTGTGAGCCAACATGCTGTGCCAATTTTAATATTTTTTTGTAGAGGCAGGTTTCGCTATATTACCCAGGCTGGTCTTAAACCCTTGAGCTCAAAGTGATCCACCCACCTTGGCTTCCCAAATGCTGGGATTACAGGCATAAACCACTGCATCTGGCCTAAAAAAAACCTTGACAAAAATTGTTTTTCAATTCAGAAGCAAATGTGTTTCTCTATTTCGTGAATCAGCCTAAGACTGTTTTGTTGTTGTTTTTTTTTTTCTGTGAGATGGAGTCTCGCTCTGTTGTCCAGACTGGAGTACAGTAGCACAATCTCGGCTCACTGCAACCTCCGCCTCCCAGGTTCATGCCATTCTCCTGCCTCAGCCTCCCAAGTAGCTGGGGCTACAGGCGCCCACCACCACACCTGGCTAATTTGTTATATTTTTAGTAGAGATGGGGTTTCCACCATGTTAGCCAGGATGGAGCCTAAGACATTTTTTAAATCACTGTTTACTACTGTAGCTAGTCAACCACTCATCTCATTATTGTCAGCTGAAGCCATTAGGAATCATATATGCCATGAAACAGTTGGTAAAAGCCGGGGTCTCAAGCCAAGGCATTTTAAGTCAAGGAATTACCTGTAATTGATAAATTTGTAGAAAAATTAGAATGTAAGCTTAGCTTTGAAGGATGGGTAATTTTCCAAGAAACCTTGGGAAGCATGGAAAGGAAGGCACTTTTAATAATATTCTCATAGACACCGCTCATTAATTAATGGAGATGAGAAATGAATATGAATGAAAATGATGCTAAATAATGACCAAAGGGTGAACTAGCTACCACATATTGTGTATAAGCATGAACTAGACGAGATAAAGTCCCAGATGATGGTTTTAAAACATGGCCTCAAATTCTTTGACTCTTCTCCTGTTGAAAGATGGAATTTATGTTCTCTCCCCTTGAATCAGGGAGGGTTTGTAACTTCTTCAACCAATAGAGTATGCTGTAAGTGCTAGTACATGACTTCCAAAGCTGCATCATGAAAGGTCATGCAATTTCTACTTTGTTTGCTGGAAAACTCACTTTGGAGCTCTGAGCAACCTTGTAAATAGTTCAGCTACTCTAAGACTGCCATGCAGGAGAGGCTACATGCAGGTTCTTCATTAGTCCCAGATGAGCCTTTCCTTCAGCCATCCCAAGCCAGGTGCCCAAAATGTGAGGAAAGAAGCCATCTTTAAAGTGGATTCTCTGGCCCCTGCTATTCCTAACCTCTACTGTTGGTGTCATCCCAACATCCTTGCTGTGCCTTTTCCCAATTCCTAACACATAAAATCCTTGATGATAATTGTTTTATTCCTATAGGTTTAGGTTGGTTTGTTGGTTAGCAACAAATAACTAGGACAGAATTAAATAGCAAGATATCAAAGGAGAGTGTGACTCAGCTAGGAAAAGAATGATTATTACCTAAAGATGAATAAAGGGACTTTATAGTCTCTCTTGGGGAGAGGGATAGCATATTTTCAGTTGAATGAGGGACAATTGTGTATTGTGAAGGGAAAGCCTTATTTTGCTATTGTCTTTATTTGGAAGTTAAGTGTGGTTAAAAGAAGTGTGTATGCATCCCAGGCTGACAAGGAGTAGACTCCACTAGTTTCGTATTATGTTAATCTAGCTAAGCTGAAATGAACTTTCCCAGAATCTCCTTCCTACATGGTTCTAGATTAGGGTAAGCTACAAGAAAAATTAACACAAGATTGGGGAGGTAGATGTGAAGCAGCATTTTTATGCTCTGAAAGTCAGTGCTGGGTACCAGGCACCATGGTGGCTCATGCACACTGTTACTAATCTGCTGGCTCACCTGCTGGCATGGGGTAGCACCCGGGCCTGCAGTTCCTCCAACTCCTGATGATCTCCTTTATTTTCTCTGAGTCCTGGGCTAGGTGCTTGAGTAGTTCTGTTGCTGAGGACTCCAGCTTCTGCAGGTCACCTGCATTATCAAGCTTAGAGGTGGTTAAAGACAGACATGGGATCTAGTTTGTCCCCGTGGGTTCCACTTTGCCCCTGATTTCCCAAACTTCACACCTAGCTTTCCTTTTTGTAAAGGAGTAGTGCTGCAATAAACATACATGTGCAGGTATCTTTATGGTAGAATGATTTATAATCCTTTGGGTATATACCCAGTAATGGGATGGCTGGGTCAAATGGTATTTCTAGTTCTAGATCCTTGAGGAATCGCCACATGTCTTACACAATGGTTAACTAATTTACACTCCCACCAACAGTGTAAAAGTGTTCCTATTTCTCCACATTGTCTCCAGCATCTGTTGTTTCCTGACTTTTTAATGATCCCCATTCTAACTGGTGTGACATGGTATCTAATTGTGGTTTTGATTTGCATTTCTCTGATGACGAGCATTTTTTCATATGTCTGTTGACTGCATAAATGTCTTCTTTTGAGAAGTGTCTGTTCATATCCTTTGTCCACTTTTTGATGGGGTTGTTTGTTTTTTCTTGTAAATTTAAGTTCTTTGTAGATTCTGGATATTAGTCCTTTGTCAGATGGACAGAGTGTGAAAATTTTCTCCCATTCTGTAGGTTGCCTGTTCACTCTGATTATAGTTTCTTTTGCTGTGCAGAAGCTCTTTAGTTAATTAGATCCCATTTGTGTATTTTGGCTTTTGTTGCCATTGCTTTTGTGTTTTAGTCATGAAATCTTTGCCCATGCCTATGTCCTGAATGGTATTGCCTAAGTTTTCTCCTAGGGATTTTATGGTTTTAGGTCTTACATTTAAGTTTTTAATCCATCCTGAGTTAATTTTTGTATATGGTGTAAGGAAGGGATCCAGTTTCAGCTTTCTACATATGGCTAGCCAGTTTTCCCAGCACCATTTATTAAATAGGGAATGCTTTCCCCATTGCTTGTTTTTGTCAGGTTTGTCAAAGACCAGATGGTTGTAGATGTGTGGTGTCATTTCTGAGGCCTCTGTTCTGTTCCGTTGGTCTATATATCTGTGTTGGTACCAGTACCATGCTGTGTTGGTTACTATAGCCTTGTAGTATAGTTTGAAGTCAGGTAGCGTCGTGCCTCAGCTTTGTTCTTTTTGCTTAGGATTGTCTTGGCTATGTGGGCTCTTTTTTGGTTCCATATGAACTTTAAAGTAGTTTTTTTCCAGTTCTGTGAAGAAAGTCATTGGTAGCTCGATGGGGATGGCATTGAATCTACAAATTACCTTGGGCAGTATGGCCGTTTTCAGGATATTGATTCTTCCTATCCATGAGCATAGAATGTTCTTCCATTTGTTTGTGTCCTCTTTTATTTCGTTGAGCAGTGGTTAGTAGTTATCCTTGAAGAGGTCCTTCACATCTCTTGTAAGTTGGATTCCTATGTATTTTATTCTCTTTGTAATAATTGTGAATGGGAGTTCACTCATGATTTGACTGTTTGTTCTTGGTGTATAGGAATGCTTGTGATTTTTGCACATTGATTTTGTATCCTGAGACTTTGCTGAAGTTGCTTATGAGCTGAAGGAGATTTTGGGCCGAGACAATGGGGTTTTCTAAATATACAATCATGTCATCTGCAAACAGAGTCAATTTGACTTCCTCTTTTCCTAATTGAATATCCTGTATTTCTTTCTCTTGCCTGATTGCCCTGGCCAGAAGTTCCAATACTATGTTGAATAGGAGTGGTGAGAGAGAGCATCCTTGTCTTGTACTGGTTTTCAAAGGGAATGCTTCTAGTTTTTGCCCATTCAGTATGATATTGGCTGTGGGTTTGCCATAAATAGCTCTCATTATTTTGAGATACATTCCATCAACACCTAGTTTATTGAGAGTTTTTAGCATGAAAGGCTGTTGGATTTTGTCGAAGGCCTTTTCTGCATCTATTGAGATAACAATGTGGTTTTTGTCGTTGGTTCTGTTTATTAATGGATTACGTTTATTGATTTGCATATGTTGAACCAGCCTTGCATCCCAGGGATGAAGCTGACTTGATCGTGGTGGATAAGCTTTTTGATGCTGCTAGATTCAGTTCACCAGTATTTTATTGAGGGTTTTCACAATAATGTTCATCAAGGATATTGGTCTCAAATTTTCTCTTTTTGTTGTTTCTCTACCGGGTTTTGGTATCACTGGCCACATAAAATGAGCTAGGGAGGATTCCCTCTTTTTCTATTGATTGGAATAGTTTCAGAAGGAATGATACCAGCTCCTCTTTGTACCTCTGGTAGAATTTGGGTGTGAATCCATCTGTTCCTGGACTTTTTTTGGTTGGCAGGCTATTAATTATTGCCTGAATTACAGAATCTGTTACTGGTCTATTCAGATATTCAGATTCTTCCTGATTTAGTCTTGGGAGGGTGTATGTGTCCAAGAATTTATCCATTTCTTCTAGATTTTCTAGTTTATTTGCATAGAGGTGTTGATAGTATTCTCTAATGGTAGTTTGTATTTCTGTGGGATCGGTGGTGATACCCCCTTTATCATTTTGCATTGTGTCTATTTGATTCTGCTCTTTTCTTCTTTATTAGTCTAGCTAGCAGTCTATCTATTTAGTTGATCTTTTCAAAAAACCAGCTCCTGGATTCATTGATTTTTTGAAGGATTTTTTTATGTCTCTATCTCCTTCAGTTCTGCTCTGATCTTAGTTATTTTTCGTCTTCTGCTAGTTTTTGAATTTATTTGCTCTTGCTTCTCCTGTTCTTTAAATTGTGATGTTAGGGTGTCAATTTTAGATCTTTCCTGCTTTTGCTTGTGAAAATTTAGTGCTATAAATTTTCCTCTACACACTGCTTTAAATGTGTCCCAGAGATTCTGGTACATTGTGTCTTTGTTATCATTGGTTTCAAAGAACAACTTTATTTATGCCTTCATTTCGTTATGTACCCAGTAGTCATTCAGGGGCAGGTTGTTCAGTTTCCATGTAGTTGTGCGATTTTGAGTGAGTTTCTTAATCCTGAGTTCTAATTTGATTGCACTGTGGTCTGAGAGACAGTTTCTTGTGATTTCTGTTCTTTTACATTTGCCGAGGAGTGTTTTACTTCCAATTATATGGTCAATTTTAGAATCAGTGCGATGTGGTACTGAGAATAATGTATATTCTGTTGATTTGGGGTGGAGAGTTCTGTAGATGTCTATTAAGTCCACTTGGTCCAGAGCTGAGTTCCAATCCTGGATATCCTTGTTAATTTTCTGTCTTGTTGATGTGTCTAATATTGACAGTGGAGTGTTAAAGTCTCCCATTATTGTTGTGTGGAAGTCTAAGTCTCTTTGTAGGTCTCTAAGAACTTGCTTTATGAATCTGGGTGCTCCTACATTGGGTCTGTATATATTTAGAATAGTTAGCTCTTCTTGTTGAATTGATCCCTTTATCATTATGTAATGGCCTTCTTTGTCTCTTTTGATCTTTGTTGGTTTAAAGTCTGTTGGTTTAAAGTTGGTTTATCAGAGACCAGGATTGCAAACCTGCATTTTTTTGTTTTCCATTTGCTTGGTAGATCTTCCTCTATCCATTTATTTTGAGCCTATGTGTGTCTTTGCCCGTGGATGAGTTACCTGAATACAACACATCGATGGGTCTTGACTTTTTATCCAATTTGCCAGTCTGTGTCTTGTAATTGGGGCATTTAGCCCATTTACATTTAAGGTTAATATTGTTATGTGTGAATTTGATCCTGTCATTATGATGCTAGCTGGTTATTTCACCCATTAATTGATGCAGTTTCTTTATAGTGTCGATGATCTTTACAATTTGGCATCTTTTTGCAGTGCCTGGTACCGGTTGTTGCTTTCCATGTTGAGTGCTTCCGTCAGGATCTCTTGTGAGGCAGGCTTGGTGGTGACACAATCTCTCAGCATTTGCTTGTCTGTAAAGGGTTTTATTTCTTCTTCACTTATGAAGCTTAGTTTGACTGGATATGAAATTCTGGGTTGAAAATTCTTTCCTTTAAGAATGTTGAATATTGGCCCCCACTCTCTTCTGGCTTGTAGGGTTTCTGCCAAGAGATCTACTGTTAGGCTGATGGGCTTCCCTTTGTGGGTAACCCGACCTTTTTCTCTGACTGCCCTTAACATTTTTTCCTTCATTTCAACCTTGGTGAATCTGACAATTATGTGTCTTGGGGTTGCTCTTCTCAAGGAGTATCTTTGTAGTGGTCTCTGTATTTCCTGAATTTGAATGTTGGCCTGTCTTGCTACGTTGGGGAAGTTCTCCTGGATAATATCCTGAAGAGTGTGTTCTAACTTGGTTCCATTCTCCCCGTCACTTTCAGGTACACCAGTCATATGTAGATTTGGTCTTTTCACATAACCCCATGTTTCTTGGAGGCTTTGTTCATTTCTTTTCACTCTTTTTTCTCTAATCTTGTCTTCTCGCTTTATTTCATTAATTTGATCTTCAATCACTGATATCCTTTCTTCCACTTGATCGAATCAGCTATTGAAGCTTGTGTATGCTTCATGAAGTTCTCGTACTATGGTTTTCAGCTCCATCAGGTCATTTAAGCTCTTCTCTTCACTGGTTATTCTAGCTAGCCATTCGTCTAATTTTTTTTCAAGATTTTTAGCTTACTTACGATGGGTTAGAACATGCTCCTTTAGCTCAGAGAAGTTTGTTATTACCGACCTTCTGAAGCCTACTTCTGTCAACTTGTCACACTCATTCTCCGTCCAGTTTTGTTCCCTTGCTGGCAAGGAGTTGTGTTCCTTTGGAGGAGAAGAGGCGTTCTGGTGTTTGAAATTGTCAGCCTTTCTGGTCTGTTTCCTCCCCATCTTTGTGGTTTTATTTACCTTTGGTCTTTGATGTTGGTGACCTATGGATGGGGTTTTGGTGTGGATGTCCTTTTTGTTGATGTTGATGCTATTCCTTCCTGTTTGTTAGTTTTCCTTCTGACAGGCCCCTCAGCTGCATGTCTGTTGGATTTTGCTGGAGGTCCACTCCAGACCCTGTTTGCAGGGGTATCACCAGAGGAGGCTGTAGAACAGCAAATACTGCTGCCTGTTCCTTCCTCTGGAAGCTTCATCCCTGAGGGCACTCGCCTATATAAGGTGTCTGTCAGCCCCTACTGGGAGATATCTCCCTGTCAGGCTACATGGGGGTCAGCGACCCACTTGAGGAGGCAGTCTTTCCATTATTGGAGCTGGAATGCTGTGCTGGGAGAATCACTGCTCTCTTCAGCGCTGTCAGGCAGAGACGTTTAGGTCTCTAGAAGCTGTCTGCTGCCATGCTGCCATTTGTTCAGATATGCCCTGCCCCCAGAGGTAGAATCTAGAGAGGCAGTAGGCCTTAATGAGATGCAGTGGGCTCTGCCCAGTTCGAGCTTCCCTGCCACTTTGTTTATACTGTGAGCATAGAACCACCTACTCAAGCCTCATCAAGGGTGGACCTCCCCCCACCAAGCTCCAGCATCCCAGGTTGATCTCAGACAGCTGTGCTAGCAGCGAGCAAGACTCGTGGGCGTGGGACCCACCAAGCCAGGCACAGGAGGGAATCTCCTGGTCTGCCAGTTGTGAAGACCATGGGCAAAGCATAGTGTTTGGGCAGGAGCATACCGTTCCTCCAGGTACAGTCACTCACAGCTTCCCTTGGCTACCACAGGGAAATCACCCGATCCCTTGCACTTCCTGGGTGAGGGGATGTCCCACCCTACTTTAGCTCACCCTCCATGGGCTGCACCCACTGTCCAACCAGTCCCAGTGCGATGAACCAGGTACCTCAGTTGGAAATGCAGAAATCACCCGTCTTCTGCGTCGATCTTGCTGGGAGCTGTAGACAGGAGCTATTCCTATTCCGCCATCTTGGAAGCAACCCCCCGTCAGTGAATATTTCTTAAATGAATAAATCGATACAGTACCTACTGTTAATCTCCCCATTCTGCAGATAAGGAAACAGAGTATCTGATAAATTGAGAAACTTGCCTGAGGTCCCACAATAAATGGCTGAGTTGATATTCCAACACAAGTCTGTCTGACTCTACAGCCTGTGCTTTTAATCATTATGCATGCTACCTTAGACAGCTTCATTGCATCCCTAGTTTTTCTCTGTAAAATGTATTAGGGTATATTAGCATTGCAAGGAAATTTGATAATCAGCTAGTTCCTTGCCTAGTCATTATAGTAAGTTTAATCAGTTAACAACTATTGATTGAGTTTTTATAGTATGCATTGCTAAGGTAACTGAAATTCCTCCCCAAAAGAGGGTAGACATTAAGGATCACTCATTTATCACATCCTGAAAATTTCCAGATGCCTATATTTTTATCTGATTTTCCTTTAGTAGCCCTTCAGGAGTTCAAGACCAACCTGGCCAACGTGGCAAAACCCCATCTCTACTAAAAAATACAAAAATTAGCTGGGTGTGGTAGCACACACCAGTAATTCTAGCTACTTGGTAGATTGAGGCAGGAGAATTGCTTGAATCTGGGAAGTGGAGATTGCAGTGAGCCAAGATCACACCACTGCACTCCAGCGTGGGCAACAGAGTGAGACTCTGTCTCAAAAAAAAAAAAAAGAAAACAATTTTCACACCAATATAAAGAAACAATAGCAGCTGATAGTATCCATTAGACTATCAGAGACCTGGAAGGAATGTTCCAGATCATCTGTTACTGAACACCGCTTAATAGATAAAGCAGTTGAGACCCAGTGAATGGAAATGACTTATCTAATCCAGGGTTAAAACTAGAGGTCCCTTACCCTGTTACCAGGACCCTTCCCACCATATCTAACTCTGTTTTTCCTCCACCTACCTTCTCCAGAAACTAGGATTTCTGTGGAAACCAGGTTTTGGGGTAAATAGCAGCAAACCCGTCAATCAGACCTGAGACTTCAGACTGCATACACCAGGAACTAGGTCATAGGTTGCTCTTTATAATCCAGCCCTTTCCTGTTCTCTATATTACTGCTGCACGTTGTCATTTGCTGACTAAGAATGAATAAATATTCCCTGCCTGCCTGTCCTTCAGAGTGGCCAATCACTCCTCTCCCTCTGCCATGCCATTTCTCCTTCCTCCTTTTCAAAACATTTGTGTTCAGGAAGGCATTGTGTTGAATGACTTTCTCATTTCTGCCCCTGTGATGCTGTTTAAGCCTTCCTTGAGGGGCAAGCTAATGAGGTCTGAATTATACCATCCACATGAGACCAGACTGGTAGAGGCTGTGTGGCTCATAGAATGTTAGAAGTGGAAGATAACTTAGAGACCCAAAAGTCCACCTCATCGCCCCATCTTGAAGATAAATGAAGACAGCAAGAGAAAGGGAAATATTAATTGGCTGTCCAGGTTGATATTGCTAGCTAGATGCAGAGCATGGCTAGAACCCAGGCCTTCTGACTTCCCGGTTCAGTACTTACTATTAATACATTACACTGAAGCCTTGGCACTTAGAAGACAAGGGATATAATGAGCCCCCAGGAAAGGATGTTGACCAATTGATAATAATTTCCAGCAAGGAAATGAAGAAATTATGTTTCCTTCTTAGAGGAATTCCCCACCATAGTAACCTTCTCCAGGAAAAACAAAAGCAAAAACAAAATTTCTTTATCATCCAAAGGGCTTTGTGAAAATTAAAGAGATAACTATATGAAGAACTATAACTGTGTGAACTATATAACTTACCACTGGGCTTGGAAAATACTGTTAGATTTCTTTTCACTCCAGCTTTATTGAGGTGTTTTTGACAAATAAAAATTACATATATTTATGATGTACAACATGATGTTTTGATGCAGTTATATGCCATGAAATGATTACCACAATAAACCTAATGTACATTTCCATCACACCTCACATAGTTACCTTTTGTGTAGGTCTGTGAGAACATTGAAGATCAAATCTCTTAGCAAAATACAATACATTATTATTAACTATAATCATCACAGTATACATTAGATCTCCAAAACTTATTCATTCTGCATAACTGAAACGTTGTACCCTTTGACCAGCATCCTCCCATTTCCCTAATCCCTCAGTCCATGGCAACCACCACTCTACTCTCTGTTTCTATGAGTTTGAGTTTTTTAGATGCTACGTATAGAGATTATGCATTATTTGTCCTTCTGTGTCTGGCTTATTTCACTTAGCATAATGTCCTCCAGATTCATACGTGTTGTCACAAATGATAGAATTTTCTTTTTTTATAAGACTGAATAATATTCCTGTGTGTGTGCGTGTGTGTGTGTGTATGTGAAATTTTCTTTATCCTTTCATCTGTCACTGATGGAGTTTGATTCCATACGTTCGCTACTGTGAATAGTGCCGCAGTGAAGAAAGGGGTAGAGATATCAGAGATCCTGATTCCTTTTCCTTTGGATAGGTACCCAGATGTGGGCTTGTTGTAGCATATTATAGTTCTGTTTTTAATTTTTTGAGGATATACTGATTTCCTTTCTTCGGTTATTATTTTGCACAATAGCTCTACCAGTTTACATTCCCACCAACAGTGGACAGGGTTTTCTCCACATCCTTACCAACACTTGCTATATTTTGTCTTTTTGATGATAGCCGTTCTAACAGATGTGAGGTAATATCTCATTGTGGTTTTGATTTGCATTTGTCTGATGATTAGTGATGTTGAGCACCTTTTCATATACCTGTTGGCCATTTGTATGTCTTTTGAGAAATGCCCGTTTAGGTTTGTTGCCCATTTTAAAAATTCTGTTGTTTTCTTGCCATTGAGTTGTTTGAGTTTCTTGTGTATTTTGGATAGTAACCCCTTATCAGATATATCGTTTACAAATATTTTTTATCCCATTATATAACTTACCTTTTCATTTTGTTGTTTCCTTCGCTGTGCAGAAACTTTTTCGTTTGATGCCATCCCATTAGTTTATTTTTGCTTTTGTTGCCTGTGCTTTTAGAGTAATTTTTTAAAAAATTCAGCTGGGTGCAGTGGCTCATGCCTGTAATCCCAGCACCTTGGGAAAGGATCACCTGAGGTCAGGAGTACGAAACCAGCCTGGTCAATAGGGCGAAACCCTGTCTCTATTAAAAATACTAGCCGGGTGTGGTGGCAGGCACCTATAATCCCAGCTACTCAGGAGACTGAGGCAGGAGAATCACTTGAACACAGGAGGTGGAAGTTGCAGTGAGCCAAGATCGCGCCATTGCACTCCAGCCTGGGCGACAGAGCGAGAAAATAAAAAATTCATTGCCAAGATAAATGTCAAGAAGATTTTCTCGATATCTTTTGTTCTAGTAGTTCAAGCTTTACATTTACCTTTTTTTTTTTTTTTTTTTTTTTTTTTTTTTTTTGCACAGATGGGGTGGGGAGGCAGGGTCTCATGATGTTGCCTAGGCTGGTCTTGAACTCCAGGATTCAAACAGTCCTCCTGCCTGGCCTCCTAAGGTACTGAGATTACAGGCATGAGCCACCATGCCCAACCACTTTTAAGTCTACAATTCATTTTGAGTTCATTTTTGTATGTAGTTTAACATAAGGTCTAATTTCATTTTCTGCATGTGGATATCCAGTTTTCCCAGCACCGTTTATTAAAGAGATATGCTACTTTAAAAAATCTTTACAGAAATTAGCCAGATGTGGGTGGTGGGCATCTGTGGCCCCAGCTCCTCAGGGGGCTGAGATAGGAGAATTGCCAGAACCCAAGAGGCAGAGATTGCAGTGAGCCGAGATCGTGCCACTGCACCCCAGCCTAGGTGACAGAGCAAGATTCTGTCAAAAATAAAACAAACAAACTTCATTATCATTGATGTTTGAGAATTTGATTATAATGTCTTGGTGAGGCCAGGCACGGTGGCTCACGCCTGTAATCCCAGCACTTTGGGAGGCTGAGACAGGTGGATCACAAGGTTAGGAGTTCGAGACCAGGCTGGCCAAGATTATGAAACCCCATCTCTACTAAAAATATAAAAATTAGCCAAGCGCAGTGGCAGGTGCCTGTAATCCCAGCTACTTGGGAGGCTGAGGCAGGAGAATCACTTGAGCTGGGAGGCGGAGGTTGCAGTGAGCTGAGATCGTGCCATTGCACTCTAGCCTAAGCAACAGAGGAAGATTTCATCTCAAAACAAATAAATAAATAAAATAATAATAATAATAAAATGTCTTGGTGAAGATCTGTTTTTGTGGTTTTTGGGGGACTTCATGTGTCTGAATGTTCACTTCCTACTCCAGACTGGGGCTGGGCGGGGGAGTTCTGTTATTTCTTTCTTTAGATAAGCTTTTTGCTCCTTTCTCTTTCATTCCTCCTTCTGAATATCCTATAATGTGAGTGTTGGTTCACTTGATGTTGTCCCATAAATCCCATAGACTTTCTTCACTCTTGTTATTTTGTTGTTGTTGTTGTTTTGCTGGGTAATTTCAATGACCTGTCTTTGAGATCAGTGATTCTTTTGATTGAGTCTGCTGTTGAAGATCTCAAAGGAATTTTTCAGTTTAGTCATTGTATTCTTCAATTCCAGAATTTTAAAAAATGATTTCTGTTTGTTGAACTTCTCATTTTGTTCGTGTATTGTTTCTGTGATTTTTGTTTGTTTAGTTGTTTATCTGTGTTCTCTTGTCACTCAATGAATTTATTTAAGACAATTATTTATAATTGTTTGTTAGGCAGTTCATAGATATCCATTTGTAGGGTTGATTACTTGTGCTTTATTTTGTTCCTTTGGTGGTGATCCTGGTGGTCTTGTGTTAGTTTCTGTGCATTTGAAGAAGCAGTACTTTTTCCCACCTTTGCAAATTTGCTTCAACAGGGAAAGACCTTCACTAGTTAACCTATCCAGAGATACTGGGTGGGCTAACTGGTGGGATTTATGGATGGGCTTGCTGTTGGAGCCCTCAAGTAGCTGACCTGGTTCCTGGGTCTGTGAGTGGATGGTCCTGGTGTCTGTGTCCACAGTGGCCAGCCTGGTGCCTGGGTCTGCAGGGTGGCCTGAAGGTCAACTTGGGCAAACCTGTAGCTCAGGTCTTCATGGGTGGGCCT
Source organism: Macaca fascicularis (assembly GCF_037993035.2). NCBI lineage: Eukaryota > Metazoa > Chordata > Mammalia > Primates > Cercopithecidae > Macaca > Macaca fascicularis. The sequence goes on from NC_088388.1 coordinate 85,990,058, forward strand.
GGTATCTGGGTGTGCAGGGGCAGACCTGAATCCTGAGTCTGCTAGAGTCTGGGCTGTGGAAGATGGCTTGGAGTGTGGGTTTGTGGTTATCAGCCTTGTACCTGAGGCTGCAGGACCCAGCCTGGCACTAGGGTGGGCCTCTGTTAGCTTTATTTCACATGTTTCTTGTGGCATGGAGTTCAAACTTGTCTGTGTTATAGTAGTACTTAAGTTAAATAATTATCCACTCTCACTCTAAAGTTAAGTCATCTTACAACTTTTAGTCAAGGTGATGCTGTGGTGAAGCTTTAGGGGCATAATTAGTCTTATCTTCTTGGTGAATAGCACACCTGAGAATTACACATTGTGTCATTCTTTATCCTATGGTGGGGCAGCAAATAATAGCTAAAGTGCTTTACATATACTAAGTTAATGTGATACTCTGAAAGGTAAGAACTATTGTTGTGTCTATTTATCAGAAAAGAAAATTTGTAGGGATCAAAGCATTGGCCCAAAGTTACAATATAGGGCCAAATCAGATCTATCAATAGCTACAGCTAGCAAATGAGAGCCAGAGAGATGTTGTTAGCAGTTCTAACTTAACATTGTATTAGTTGTGTGGTGTGGGTCAACTCAATGTTTATGAGCCTCAGTGTTCATATCTCTAAAATGGAGATAATAAAAATTTGTGAGTGGCTGGTATAAGAATGGTATGTGACATAATTCTAGCCAATGAGATTGAAATGGATATGGGGGTGGTAAATTTAGAGGGCTCACCTTCTGGGACATTTTCCCTAACTTCTAGAAAGGATGTGGCAGAATAGACCAACCTCCTCCTTTTACTCCAGCTTTTGGATGTTGTGTGAAGAAGTGATGGCTGGAACTGTTGCTGCTATCTTGCTACCAGAAGAGGTATAGGCCAAATAATGAAGATGACTATGATTGTTAATTTTATGTCAACTTGACTGGGACAAAGAGTACTCAGATATCTGGTTGAACATTATTTTCGGTGTTTCTGTGAGGGTGTATTTGGATGAGTTTAACATTTAAATCAATAGATTGAGTAAGGCAGATTGCCTTCCCTAATTACCCAATCAGTTAAAGGCATGAATAGAACAAAAAGGCTGACCCTCCCCAGAATAAGAGAATTCCTCCTCCCTGACTGCCTTCAATCTGAGACATCAGGTTTTTTTTCCTGCCTTTGGACTGGAACTTAAACATCTGTTCTTCTTGGGTCTCATGCCTTCTGGCCTGCAGACTGGAACTACACTATTGGCTCTCCTAGTTCTTAGGCCTTCAGACTCAGACTATGACATCAGCTCTCCTGAGTTTTCAGCTTTCTAGCTTACCCTGCAGAGGTTGGGACTAAGTAGAGTCCATAATATTGTGAGCCATTTCCTCATAATAAACACACACACATACACTATTTGTTCTGTTTCTCTGGAGAACCCTAACACAACAAGAGAACAGGAAAATGGAAAGAACATGGTTCTTGCAGAGGTGGTTGAGTTACTGGATTAATCAACCTAATAAACTCTATGTTTAGACACATGGTTAAATGAAATACTTTTTTATTCTTATTTTAGCTACTTTTAGTTGGTCTCCTATTTCTTGCATCTGAAGCCATCACAATAGATCCAGAAATCAAACTAGTAGGACTGTTGTGAAAATTTAATGGTGGTCAATAAATATTAGTTCTCTTCCCAGCATCTAAATTATAGCTCAAGCCACACTTCTTCATAATAAGAACCCCTTAAGTGATATAGTCTTCTGTTTGTCATAGAGAGATTCCATGGACATTTTTCTACTAGACTGTTTCTTAAAAGTAGAAACCATGTTAAGTTTGTATCTATTTCTAGCACAGGTGTTGAATGTTTCTTAGACTATATCTTTTAATGGATTTGATCCTCAATAACATTGATGCTCACTTGGAAGTAATTACCTAGTAATTACCTAGTGATTACAAGTTATCTTGACACAACTGTAGATGTATACTTCATAGTAGAGTTGTTGTTAAAGGACAGTCAATTTGGTTCTTTGATTGGCAAACCTTATGTTGATAAGGATGTACTTACATGTTAACTGCTATTATGCTATTATCTAAGGCCTATGCTATGTTAAAGGCACCATTTTAACTTAATAACCAGGTGCCCTATAATTGAACCATCATGTGGAAATTCCATGACTGTTAGGATTGCCACCAAGGACAGACTTAGGATGCTTGGAAGGGCTTGGGTTACCTCCGGGCTCTGGGAAAAGCAATAGAAAATGCTAAATATGATTCTGAAAGGTAAACTAGAATTTCTAGGATAGTTAGCCATGACGTAGCTGCTTCTGCCTGCTGGAAGGTATGTCCTTCTCTATACTATGGGCCAGAAATAGGAAAGAGAGGGGGGAAAAGGATCCCTGTAAGAGATGGGTTTGTGTATATATAACGGGAGGAAAGGTGGAGTGGAGGGAGGTTATCAAGAGAAAGGAAGCCTATGACTGTTGCATCTTTTGGCTTCTCCCCAGAAGAGCCTTTTTAAAGAACTTTCAACTCTTCACTAAGATGCCCATGTAGACTTTGTGAATGAAGGGAATCCTTAACCAAGGAGCTTTTTTTTTCTGCTCAGCAAGCCTGTGAAAATATGATTATTTCAGACAGTTGTTCCCTAATTTAACTTCTAGAGATTCTAGAATCTAGAAGGTCAGATGCATGGTACAGGAAATTGCATTTTCCTTCAAGTATCCCAGGTGGATGGTGTCAGTAATTTTTCAGACTTTACTTTGGGTATTGCTAATACCCTAAGAGGAACATCTGAGCTAGGCAACTTATTTTGAGAAGGCCCCTGCCAGCTAATTGCCATGACCTAAAATATCTTTGTTAGGGTCTGCCTGAGAGACTAAAGAATGTAGGTGGAAATTGAGTCTAGAGACCATGATGCTTAGATGTTTTCTCTAGGAATTTCTCATGGTCTCCTCTGCTCACAACAGGAAGCTGTACCCTAAGTAAAGGGTTGCTTTCGACCATTTTCTGTGAGAATTAGTAAAGCCATTCCCTCCAGGTAGATACCACCCTGTGGAGTTCACAGCTTGGTAAGGGAAGTAAGGCTAGATTTTAGCCCACTTGCCCAAATCAGGGTATTTTTGTGCACTGTACAGTCTGTACAACTGTACGTGATGTCCTTATGAAACCCTTCTGCTGGTTTTCACTGAGGAAGGAGCATTTGAGGATTAATAAGATAAACAAAATGAGCTCTTTGGGGTACCCAATAAAGCCCTAAACAAACATCATTATTTTCATTCCTGAGTTCAAAATAAATTAGATAAGTAAGTCAAAATATTACCTTTATTAGTGAGAGAGGCTAGATTGGTCAGTGAATGCTATAGCTCTAGTGATAGCTGCCCTTTATTCATTAACTCATACATATACCAGGTACTGAATTTATATTATTTCTAAACCTCCTCCCCAAGTTTTGGAGTTAAATATTATGATCCCCATTGTGTAGATGGGGAAACTGAGTTAGTAAGTTGGAGAAGCAGGATTCAACCCTAGACCTGACTAGACCCAAAGCTCCCAGCTTCTTACTTGGCACTGCTGCTTCTGGGGAACAAGCTGGAACTTCTACAACCAAGACCCAATTAAATCAACCAATAATTCTTACGAGATTTCCAAAGTTGTCTCCAGGCAGAGTTTTTCTCTTTCCCCAAGGTTCTCCTCTGGCACAAGCCAGAAGGCCTGGCCCCTCCAGCAGATGCAGAACTGTGCAAAGCCTTGGGTCTTTCAATTCCAGGTTATTTTTCATTGCCCCTGGGAGCACTAGGTCTAATGCCAGCACGGATATACTATTTTGAAACTAAATGCATTTCTCAGAAAACTTAGGCAGAATGCCATTCAAGGATATATTTTATATCATCACCCCACAGTGCAGTATCACTGCTACTGTCCTTCAGCCTGGGCCTTGCTGTCTATGGAGAAGAATTGCTTTATTTAGTATTTACCTCCCAAGCATGTCGGGAAAACCACAATAAAACCCAAAGGGGTAGGCTACTTTCATCACTGCACATAGCTTTCATCATTACAAAGATACATTTTTTCAGGGGATAGTTCTTGTCTTAGGTCACGTTCCTTAGAAACCAACCCTGAGGTGAGGATTTGTGCTCAAGTGATTTATTGAGTGTTTTTAAGAAGTGGAGTGAGATATAGGTGGGAATGGAACAACGAGAACACTTGGACACAGGGTGGGGAACATCACACACCGGGGCCTGTCATGGGGTGGGGGAGGGGGAGGGGGAGGGATAGCATTAGGAGATACACCTAATGTAAACGACGAATTAACGGGTGCAGCACACCAACATGGCACATGTATACATATGTAACAAATCAGCACATTGTGCACATGTATCCTAGAACTTAAAGTATAATAAAAATAATAATAATTTGAAAAAAAAAAGAAGGAGTGAGAAACAGGACAGGACAGAGAAAGGTGTTAAGCAAGAATTTGGCTTCTACTGATGTCTTGCTTCCGCCTGATCTCATGAGGAGCACTGAATCACAAATTGTACCACCGAGTTAAACCCACTTTAAAGTTGAGGGGGTGCAGCTGGCCTTTTGTACTCCCCACGACAGTTAGTCATGGGCCACCAGCTGCAGAAGTCAAGTCTAGTGTACATGCGCATGTAGCCTCCTGGCCAAGATGGCTCCCATTAGCTCAAGGTCTCTTCCTCATGGCCAAGGGCAATTCTCCAGAGAAAGAGGAAGCTGTGAATTGTATTAGCCAACTCTCCCAGCAGCTGGGGGTAACTGCCTGGGTACACTGGCTGGTAAAGGGGATCTGGACAGGGCACCAACAGCACTTCTGAATCATACGACACAAGAGTCATTTGAATCTGAGTATTGGTTAATTAATCTCAAGAGTTCCCAGAGACTATGCCTCATTATATATTCCTTTCTATGCATTTAATGAGTGAGTAAGCCAAAGTGAAAATCACATAGCAACATAGTCCTATGGTTCTAAGTTGCTGTAAGTAAAGATAATATTCAAGTAACTTCACTCTATTTCAACATTCAGCCAGCCTGCTGAAATGCATAACTTTGAATGTTACAGCATATGTTCCATTTTATATGCATTTTCATGGCCAACAATACTGCATATAGTTTAGTCTTACAGTATGACCAATAGGTGGCACCAGAAACACCCACACTTATTCCAGCTGCATAGTATGTATATATGTGCTAAAATTTCAATCCCTCTCTACTTAGTTTTTTCATGTTGAAAAGGACCTCATAATGTTAAATCTAAATCCAAACTTGGTAACTTACAATTTCCCATTTGCTATTTGACCTCTTTCTTGTAGGGTTATGTGAGCATGAAAAAAATAGGGTGATAGGGGCAGTCGATTCAGAAAGAAAACATCTATTCATTAGCAAAAGGAAGGAAAAAAGACTGGAGCCCTGTATCCTTTTCCTTCAAGGTCTCTTGAGTGCATAAATGCTGAAGATTATTAGGAAATATTTGAATAACAGGATAAAAAAGTCAAGGATACTGCCTCCAAAACATGAACTTTATTCCCTACTGAAAACAGACTTGGATGGCAACCAAGTTGTTCAAGGATTGCCCTAGCCAATATCTGACCACAGGGTTCCACTCCGGGAAAGGTTTTTGAGTCCAGCAGTCGCCATTTTCAAGTTTGTTTCTTTTGAAGTTTGTACTTTATTGTTGGTGAAGGGAAGTAAAGGGAGGAGGGGGTGCTACATCTTCCAATTTTTTTCCCAGCAATCCAGCATTGTGCTCTTTTCCTACATCAGACTATTCCAAGGAGCAGAATGACTTAGAGGAAAAAGTACTCAACTGGAAATTAGGCTACAATACACTTAACATTTACCAAGTATTTTTGTAGTCATAATTTGACCCTCCAACCATATTAAAAATGGGTATACTGAATTTCAGAAAGGTCCTTTAGCTAGAAAGGACCTTAATCCAGTTCATCTGACCCCCAAGGCCAAGGCTAAATCTAGATATGATATGGGCTCACCATACAAATTGGACAACTCATTTCACCTCACTGGCCTTTAGTTTCATCTACAACATAAGGGACTGGACTGCATGGCCCCAACACATCTTCCAGCAAGACATCTCCAGATTCTGAATAGTACGTGTGGAGTGTAGTGTCTTGTGTACTGATTGGGACTAGAGGTGTGGTTTGGCACATAGTCAGTAGGAAGGGAGGGTAAAACTCACTTTGATAGTGTTCCAGAGTGGAAGGTGACAGGGCTATTATACAATGTGTTCAACAGTCTGGTTCTTGCATTTTGGGGGAGAAAATCAATGCCAGGTTTTGATTAGCCTTTCCTATGCCTGTCATCAGCTTATTATGCAGTAAACATCATGCCTCTGTGAGCTTTCCTTTCCAAATGAAATGATCCTAAAGTTTGGAATTTCTCTTTACATGGCATGCTCTTCTGCCATGCATACCACAAATTATTTTCACTGCCCTTCTCTGAACCGTTGCTATTTTTGCTCTGCCTTTTTGATAGCAGGACTGATTAAAGAGTGATTTTATTCTTTTAAATATTAACTACAAAGATAGAGGCAACAGGACTCTTCAAGGATACACATGGATTTCTTGCTCATAAACCTTCATAATGTGAACAGAAAAATCAAGAAAGGGGAAGAAAGGAAACGAACTTTAATTGAGTGTCTACAATAATATATCAAGCTTTCTTCTAGGTCCATTTGATATGTTATCTCCCTTCATTCTCTCAGATGGCAGGCAGTGCTGTGTAGCGGTTACATGCCTACGCACTCGAGTCAGACAGACCTGGCTTCTCATCGAGGCCTGAGTGTTACCTTACCATGTGACTCTGGGCAATCTATGTAACTTTTCTAAGCTTTGGTTTCCTCAGTGAGACAATATCCATAAAGTACTTAGTATTAGCCCAGAGTAAGTGCTCAATGAATGTTAACTATCTTTTTGACCACCCTAAAGAGTACATCTTATCTACTTCACACTAGATTTTTAAAAACCTAAGGTTCTAAGAAGCTAAGTAAAAAATTTTCAGACCTGTATTGATCTGACACTGATGGATATCTGTTGTTTCTCTCTCTCTCTCTCTCTTTTTCTTTTTTTTTGAGATGGAGTTTCGATGTTGTCACCCAGGCTGGAGTGCAATGGCGCAATCTCGGCTCACTGCAACCTCTGCTTCCCAGGTTCAAGCGATTTTCCTGCCTCAGCCTCCTGAGTAGCTGAGATTACAGGTGCCTGCCACAACGCCTGGCTAATTTTTTTTTTTGTATTTTCAGTAGAGACGGGGTTTCACCATGTTGGCCAGGCTGGTCTTGAACTCCTGACCTCAGGTGATCTGCCCGCCTCGGCCTCCCTGGCCAGATATCTGTTGTTTTTTTTCCCCAGCACCACTCTATACCCAGGGAACCCACCATCCTACCACCCCTATTTCACTTTGTTTTGTTAGAACAGATTCCGTAAGGCTCAAGAGTGAACTCTAGAGCAGACAATATGGTTCAAATCTCAGCTCTGGCCAGGTGTGGTGGCTCATGCCTGTAATCCCAGCACTTTGGGAGGCTGAGGTGGGTGGATCACTTGAGACCGGGGGTGCAAGACCAGCCTGGCCAACATGCTGAAACCCCATCTCTACTAAAAATACAAAAATTAGCTGGGTGTGGTGGTGCATGCCTATAATCCCAGCTACTTGGGAGACTGAGGCATGAGACTCGCTTGAACCCAGGAGGCAGAGATTACAGTGAGCTAAGATCACACCACTGCAGTCCAGCCTAGGCGACAGAGCAAGACTCCATCTAAACAAACAAACAAACAAAAAATCTCAGCTCTACCGCTTATTGGCTGTGTAACTTTTGAAAGATTCCTTAACCTTTCTGTGTCTTAGTGTCTTCATCTATCAAATGAGGATGACAAAAGTCTTTACCACTTGGATTCTTGTAAAGATAAATAAGTTAATAGGAATGAAGTACTTACAGCAGTGCCTCATGCATGGTAAGTGCTTGGTAACTATAAAGCCTTTTTCTTCTTCCCCTACCTGTCTCCCAGTTATAGGGCTGGGCACATGACTCAGATCTGGCCATCAGAGTGTCTGTCCTATCTTCTTCTTTACCACGATTGGTCTAGGGCAAGGTCAGGGAAATTTTTCTGTAAAGAGCAGATAGCAAGTATTTTAGGCTTTGTGGGCCATGTGGCCTCTGTCACCACTATTCAACTTGCTGTGACAGTGGAAAACCAACCATAGACAACACAGAAACAAATGGGTGTGACTGTGTTATTATAAAACTGACATTTATGGATCTTGACATTAGAATTTCATATAATTTTCAGGTGTTAAAAAATATTACTCTTCTTTTGTTTTTTTTCCCCAATCATTTAAAAATGACAGAACCATTTTTAGTTCATCTGCTGCCCCAAAACAAGAATCAGGCTGGATTTGGCCAGTGGGTCATAGTTTGTTGACTCCTGGTGTGGGCATGGGCATGTGACCCACAAAGGGCCAAAGTCCTGCCACGGGATTTAATCCGTGGACGCTGGGAGAGAGTATGTCCTTCTTCCTTTTGGATCAAGATTTCCATGTCCATCTTCCTTCCCACAGGGAGAGACTCTGTGTATGGCAGGAGGAATGAAACCAACAGCAAAAAGAATCAAAGCCCAAGCAGAGCCAGCTAAGAAATAAAGACAGAGACACCAAGCCCTGAAAACTTTACCTGAGCCTCAAGATCTAGCCATGCCTATTCGTTCCATGAGTTTTTTCTAATGTAGGTTGTAGTCAGGTTTTGGTCACCTACAATGGAGTTCTGATAGATACTTAAGGGCTTGTTTTCCTTACACAACATAATACCACTGTACATAATTATTTTAAAAAATGGAACACTAGCCTGTATTGTGTAGTTACCATGTGCCAGGCAATTTGGTAAGTGCTTTCACATGTGAGCTCTCATTGACTTCTTATAACAACACTCTGAGGTTGGCATTATTATCCTCACTTTACCAAGAACACAGACACATTTGATGCCAGTGGATTGCTTGCTGAGATACAGTATTTGATGGCAGAATGAGGCAGCTAAAGGGATTGGGGGAGTGGACTGTTCAGGGCCCTTTTCTCACTCGCCTCGCTCCCTAAGAAAGAATGATGGCAGAGTATACTGTCAGGGCACACTTAATCCCTTTTCTGGGAAGGAGGACATGTACTGATCAGGAATCCCCACTGTTCCCTCTTCTGGGCAGTGGGGAGTGGCGGTCCTGGAGTTCTTGCCCAGCTGCCCAGCAGAGAGTGGACGAGCAGCTGAGGCACACTGATGAACAGCCTGGGTTAATCCAGGCTGCAGCTTGCAACTCCCTTGCAGGACTCATCCAGGATTTCCTTCAGAAGTATCACATCACAGCAGCTGGCTGGCTTGACTTTGCCAACTGCTTGACCCCTAGCTGCACAGGAAACTTCAGCAGGTAGAACTTGGCCAGCCTCAGGAGCAGACACACCCTGAGCTCCTCAGGATAGAAAAGAAACGCTTGCACAAACAGGGCTTGCACAATAGAGGATGAGAAAGCGGCCAGGGAAAATAATCCTCCACATCCATTAACCCTCACCTTGACACATCAGCCCTTTGAATTATGGATTGAAGACAACTACCATACTAATAGCTGCTACTTACTGGACAACTCCTGTATCTCATTCCATTTATTACAGTAGCTCTTATTATCAATTATTATGTGCCAGATACTTTACCTAAATAATAATAATTACATTATATATATATTTTTTCTTTCTTTCTTTTTTTTTTTTTTTTGAGACAGTCTCACTCTATTGCCCAGGCTGGAGTGCAGTGGTGCAATCTCAGCTCACTGCAACCTCTGCCTCCCAGCTCAAGCAATTCTCTTGCCTCAGCTTCCTAAGTAGCTGGGATTACACCCAGCTAATTTTTGTATTTTTAGTAGACATAGGGTTTCACCATATTGGCCAGGCTGGTCTCAAACTCCTGACCCCAAGTGATCTGCCCACCTCAGCCTTCCAAAGTTCTGGGATTATAGGCATGAGCCACTGCACCGGCCTCATTATTTCTAATTATCAGAAACCTTGCAAACTACACATTAAATATTACCTACTATTTCATAGACGAAGAAACCAAGACTACTAGAGGTTGCAAAATGATGAACACTAGGAGAGAAGTGGAATTTGCACTTGGTCTATCTCTATTTCCACCCACTACCATGTGGGATGGGAGATGAAGCAGGAAGAGAGGGGCAATATTTTTCCAGCCTTAGGTAGTTGGGCAGGACAGGTCAAGCCACCGGAAATGGAACATGAAGCCTGAATCCCTCTTCAAGCTTTTTGAAGGCAGGGAATTGTGTTATTTTGTATTTACATGATATACCATCAGCATATAACTCATATTTGGCCCAGAGCAGGAGCTCATTAATGTTTGTAGAATAAATGAATAAATGAGTCCAGGTGTCTTTTTCTTTCAGTAAAACAGGAAAAGACTGAAGGGGCACTGATTTGATTATGTCCTCTCTTTAAGTTGCTTCCTGGAACTCTTAGAAGTCATATGAACTCTTAGTACAACGGAGTAGAAGTTCACCCAATGTCATGGTAAATTTTATAGGATGGCTTTACCTAATACCACCATAGGGTTCTAAAACAGGTAATGCATGTTTCAAAAAAGTGTCTCTACTGGACTTTCTTCTTGAGGTAGGAAACAAATTCTGATTTTACAAACTTACTTTAGGGTTTTCTTGCTGAGCCTTAACCAGGCAGTAATAAGTGCTGGGTGCTGAGAAAGTTAAGCAGAGACCTTTAGAAGGGAAGTCTTTTTAAAATGGGGATGGAGGGCAAGGCAAGGAAGGAAAAATGGGGCACAAAGGTCAAAAGTTGGAGCTTTGCCTATTCTATTCCCTGGCCAGCAGGCAGGCCCTGAACTCAATTCCCTTTTGCTTGCTCTCTGGGGCAAGGCTGAGTTAGCAAGCTATAAATTCCACTAGTTTAAGTGTGAGGAATGTGGAGATGAATGTGGAGAAGTCTTCGTTCCAGAGGAAAGGGCACAACAGCGGGCCAGCTGGAGATGGAAGACAGAACATATCCCAAGTGCGAGCCAACGGAGATTTGAAATTAGAATCTGGGCTCAACCTGCATCTGGGTTTGAAGAACTCTGTGATTGTAAGTGGATAGGGCTGTCAAGTTGTTGGAAGAAAGTGTGTAGAGACCTGAGGTGACACGGAGTTGATTTGCCAAGAAAAATTATTAGCATATTTATCTGATCATTTGCGTCAATGTGTCTTCTTGGCAAGGAGAAGCATTTGTGCAGGGAACTAGTGAAAGAGGAAGGTTACAAGAAAAGGAGAGCCCCATAAGGTGAGCAGGAAGTCAAGTGGTACTCAGAGAAGCCCATCTGGCTTTGCCATCAAAGGTAAATTGATGGAGATGGAGAACCTAAATGACTGGCCACATTTCCCATGTGTTGTGGGTGACACCCTCTCCTAGAACCTGGGAACTGGGATCCAGGCCTGGAGCTTACTTTGGAACTTGCTGTGGAGGATCATTTTTATTGGGAAGTGTGGTTTGGAAGGTAAAACTGTTGAAGACCATCTCTCTTTGAAGATCAGTGTTTGCTGGCACTCATTGAGGATTTCTGGATACTTGGAAATCTAACAACTGCCTCTTTCCTCACCACAACTAGGTATAAACAATGAATATGTGGGAACTAAGAATTCAAGGATGATGGCCCTCTTAAGGTTTGCTTTGAGTGCAACGATTTAAAACTATAGATAGAGACAGGAGGCAGCCAAGGGTCCCGATGAAACCCTGCCTCCAAGCCTAAAAGCCTGAAGGCTGAAAAACCGGACTGATGGTCCTGGATGAAGTGCACCCTTCCCGACTGATTCTCTGAATAATGCCCACCTGCGCACTGGGGGAAGAGGGTGGAGCCAGTAGAAGTTCCTGCCATTTGCAGGGGAAGGAGCCTGACCTCTTCAGTTCCTGTGTGGTGACCTGGGAATCAATCTGTGAGGTGGGAGATCTGTTAGTAGGACTCCATCTGACTTTGCTCAGAGTTCCTCTTTCATTTTTTCCTTTTCACCCAATAAACCCTGCCCTACTCACACTACAGTTGTGTCTGTGTGCCTAAATTTTCCTAGTCGTGTGACAAGAACCTGGTGTTTTTCTACAACACTGTGTCCTCTTAATGTGACTTCATCCAGTCATAGGATGCATGAATAGCTGAAAAAGTATTGCATTAATGGCCAGAAAGTAGGGTTTCAGGAAAACTCTCCTTTAATGTGTGAGATTGGGCAAGCCATTTAACTTCTTTGTGTCTAATTTTCCTTACCTTTTAAATGGAGTTAATAGTATCCTGTCAAAGTAAAATAAAATGATAAGTGGCCAGCCAGGCACAGTGGCTCATGCCTGTAATCCCAGCACTTTGGGAGGCCGAGGCGGGCGGATCACCTGAGGTCGGGAATTAGACACCAGCCTGACCAATATGGAGAAACCCCGTCTGTACTAAAAATACTAAATTAACCGGGCGTGGTGGCACATGCCTGTAATCCCAGCTACTAGGGAGGCTGAGGCAGGAGAATCTCTTGAACTGGGGAGGCGGAGGTTGCGGTGAGCCGAGATCATGCCATTGTACTCCAGCCTGGGCAACAAGAGCAAAACTCCATATCAAAAAAAAATAAAAAGATAAGTGGCCAAGTGTTTTTTAAGTATGCAAACTAAGTCAACTGTGTTACATGAAAAGGGTTTGGGAATCTGGGTTTAAATACCAGTTCTCTGATTTACTACCTGTATAATTTTTTTTTTTTTTTTGAGACAGGGTCTCACTCTGTCACCCAGGCTGGAGTGCAGTGGCAGGATCTCGGCTCACTGCAACCTCCTCCTCCCCAGATTCAAGCGATTCTCCTGCCTCTGCCTCCCAAGTAACTGGGATTACAGACATGTGCCACCAGGTCCAGCTAATTTTTGTATTTTTAGTAGAGATGGGGTTTCACCATGTTGGCCGGGCTGGTCTTGAACTCCTGACCTCAAGTGATCCGTCCACCTCAGCCTCCCAAAGTGCTGAGATTACAGGTATAAGCCACCATGCCCCAGCCTATAATCTTGGACATGTTTCTTAACTTGTCAGTGCCTCATTTCCTGATCTCTAAATACTTCTCTAAAACATTGTAAAGATTAAAATAATGTATGCAAATGACCTAGCTTATATATGGGCTTTATAAATTCTACTGATTATGATAATGACTCTTATAAGCAAGAAATACATATTAAGTGCTTGAACTAATACTTAAGTTTGTGCATGGTAAATGCTAATTATTGTCATCATTAATGTTTCTACCAGAGATGAAAAACCATCTAGAGGCAAAATTCCTCTCACCTCTCAAAAATGATTGAATAAAACAGCAGTGAATCCACTGTATGCAAAGCAATCTGAGCTTCATTGGACCTGGAGCTTTTTCTACCACCTCCGGAAATCCTGTTTCACAAGAGTTTTTTATTATTATTGTTATTCAAATGGGAACTGTGAAGGGAATAAAACCACTAGTAATAATTTAATGCATAGGCAAAACCCAATCTGAGGATAAGCTTTGGACATGATTCCTCAGCAATAACTCAATAGCAACCACAACCCCACCAGAATAATGTTCTGCCAGGAACCTCAGGGCCAGGGTGGTGTCCTTCCACCAACTCACCACAAGAGATTATACCAAAGCAGAGGAGTACAAGGAGCCCACATTGTAAAAATTACAGGATAAAGAAGCGGAAGTTCAAAATACTCATAAGACAGAATGTATAATAATCTCATCATAACGTCTATAACTGCTAAAAGAGAACTGATTTTACTGCCTTAGTTTATCCAGTAAAAACTTACGATAAGGTAAGAGGATTGGTATAGACTTGCTAGAAAGCTAATAAAATACCTAGCCATTTATTTTTCTAACTCAAATGTGTAATGGTTACACCTAAATTTTTTTCTTCCCATTACATCTTTTTGAAGGCAGTTCTATTTTTCTGTTTAATGAGGTCCTGCAAATATAAACAAAAAGTATAATATATAAAAAATCAAGCAATAACTTCACATGTTATGTGAAGAATTTTATCCCCAAGAGCTAAAAATAATATAAATTCCCTATTATATATTATAAATATTTTAATCTTGAATTAAAAATAGAAACCCAAGTCTTATACAATATATATGTGATTATTAAAAATGTTCAAAAGACAAACATTGAATACAGACAATAAAATTACTTACCTAAAGTAATTTCTTACCTCAGATTCTGGCTGTTAACCAATTTATGTGACATTTTGTTGACATAAGACATTGATTTAGTGTTAGGAAGGAGGACTTTCTGATGGTGATTTTTCACTGGCTTGGACAAGGTATTTTGCAGGGGAATGAGTGGACTGATCAATAAATTATTATGCTAACTGAGATGGCTTATCAGCCTTTGCCAGATTTCTTTCTTGGATCAAGATGATGAAATAATCATGCAAGTCAATCTTGCTTTTCCCACCCTCCAAAGCCCTTAAATTAACGTAAATGAAAATTTTAAAAAGATTTAGGGTTGACAGACTTAGCAAAAATTAAAACAACACTGGACACAGTTAAATTCGAATTTCAGATCAACAACAGACAATTGTTTAGTATAAGTATGCCCCAAATGCACTATTTTGGACATGCGATATTTTATCTGGCAACCATAAAAACAATAAATTCATATAAATTCATAACACTGTAACATCAGTGGATCATAATTATGTAGAAGTTTGGGATTGGATTAGATTGAGTTTGTCCTGCAATTCTACTTTTAGGAATGTATGAAATGATAATGTTCATAAAAACATCTGTGTAAGAATGTTCACAGAAGCGTTACTTATAATAGTCAAAAATCTAGAAACAACCAAATGTTTGTCAGCATTATTCTGATAATTTGCCTTTTTAACAAGTTCCAAGGTGCTGCTGATGCTGCTAGTTCAGGCACTATACTTAGAGAACTACTGTTCTAGAGGGATGGATAGCTCACAGTCAGGGTGACTACAAGTCAAAAGCAGGAGGGGGTCCTGAGACAAGTGTCAGGATAATTAATTACAGACCTGCATCTGGAACAGCAAAGCCAGTCATGTCCTGGATACCCCATTACTACCACCACTGAGTAGCCAGCAGCAGCAGCTCTGGACCCTGGGTTAAAACCCCAAGAGACTACCCCTCCATATAATGTTAACTTCCTATTTGGGAGGGATAATGTTGTATGGGGATAGAGAGCTGAGAAAGACAAATACACACTTCCAAAATAGACCCAGGAGAAATAAAACTATGTCATCTTTGCTTAGGAGAAAATGTACTGAAGTCTTCCCATGCCAAAGTAAAACCCTACTTATTCTAGTAATGAGGTAGGGAAGGCAAAGGGTCTTTAGCCTGCTTGTCTGCCCCATGCCCATGCTCCCTAAAGTGACATCTTTTGATCAAGCCCTATCCACTTACATGCAGCCACAGCCCCCCTTTCTTTTAGGGGAGAGACCTGTTGGGAAAAACAAGTCTGAGTAGCTGCAGAGGAAGCCCGTGCCAGATATCTAAAATCCAAACAGACAACTAGCGATCACCAGACAGACATCAAGATTAAGAGGGAGAAAGAAGAACAAACTGACCAGAGGAAGCAGAGATATCTCAGAGAGCAGAGAACTTGCAAGAAATACTAATTTGTGTACTAGGAGATATTTGAGAGGCTATCACGTTCATAAAAATAGGAACAATCATAGCCTAAGACTGCCAAAGAAATGTAATAGAAACTAAACATGACTGAGGACAGTTTCTCTCCTGTTTTCTTTATAAATAATCATGGTAAGATGCAATAAAATATGCACAAAAACTGCTGAACAGAAAAAGATGTGGCCCTGCCAAAGTAGAGCTGTGGGCTGGCAGGTGGTGCAGCCATGGGATACCTCAAATTGCTCATTAAACGGCAAGTAGATGAAATTCCAGATTTGGTGTGGGAAAGGCATTTTAGGGGTGGCATGTGTAATGTGTGAAAATCGGGTTGTATAAAAGTTGACTATGTGAAAGTTAAGAACCATCTGTGTCCACATTCCACTTGGCTTTCCCCAGAGCTTAGTAATATAAATCTGTCAGCTTAGACTCAGGGTCACCATTACAATAACTGTGTCTATATACCACTTCACTACTTATAGTTTACAAAACACTTTTACTAATTATTGTATTTAATCATTATCTTGGAAGGTAGCTAATATATCCTTATTCTACCCTTGAGGTAATAGAGGCAACCAGCAATTTTTATCTAAAACCTTCCAGGAAATATAGAGACTGGTCAGGCATTTTGCAAACTGCTTCCCAAAGAATGATCTGCAAATTGTTGATTCCAAAAGACAATAGTTCTCAAACTTCAATGTGCGTCAGAATTGCTTCAGGGCTTGTACATGCACACACACACACACACACATTGCTGTCTCTCCTCCCTCTGGTTTCTGGATTCAGTAGGAGCCTGAGAATTTGAATTTGAACAAATTCC
Organism: Macaca fascicularis; assembly: GCF_037993035.2. Taxonomy (NCBI): domain Eukaryota; kingdom Metazoa; phylum Chordata; class Mammalia; order Primates; family Cercopithecidae; genus Macaca; species Macaca fascicularis. The sequence goes on from NC_088388.1 coordinate 86,006,558, forward strand.
TAAGTGATGCTGCTGCTGCTCCTGCTGATCTAGGGTCAACATTTCATGAACCACCATCATAAGATGCTCTCTGAAGAAAGGGTTCCATGGTTAAATTGAGGCATATTTGTCATGTAATGGCATTAGCTCTGCAAGGGAAAGAGTAGGAAAAATGGAAATAGGTATACTAGAATAATAGGATTATGAATGATTTTTACTTGAAAAATCTTTTTACATACCATGAGTTTATCTTTTAAACTAAAATGGAGAGGGAGGATATAATATACTGAAAAATGACTAAAATGAAAGATAATGCACAAAACTTAACAAAAAATTCTTAATGATCTGGAAAAACATTTATGATGTACCATATGATCTAACCATAGATACGAAAATAAATATATCTTTTTCCATGAAAGAGAGAGAGAGAATGAAAAACTAGAAGGAACTGCTCCAAAATGTGTGCAGTGATTATCTTTGGACTTTTGGGTTTATGCATAATTTTTAGTTTCTAGAAAAATACACCTGTATTTTTTTCTAAAAAGATGCTTAGAGTCTGTAGGAATTCCAGTTTTTAAGAGGAAAAGAAAATCTCTGCTTTTTAAAGCCTACCTTTAAAATTCCACCCCCTTTGTTTAAGCAATCTCTCAAATAGAATTATAAATCTTGTAACATAATTCATATAAAAGGCAATTTGTGGTGATTTACTAGTGCAAAAAAGGATTATACCATTAAATCAACTAGCGTCAAATTACCACATTTCACCACATATAGGCTATAATTAAGGCAAGTCTAAACTGGACTAATCTTTTTTTCCTGCTTCCCACAATAATCTGGTTTTGTCGTCTTCTCTACTATTTTTTTTTTTTTTTTTTTGAGACTGAGTCTCAGCTTGTTGCCCAGGCTGGAGTGCAGTGGCACGATCTTGGCACACGGCAACCTCCACCTCCCGGATTCAAGCAGTTCTCCTGCCTCAGCCTCCCAAATAGCTGGGATTACAGGTGTGTACCATCATGCCCAGCTAATTTTTGTATTTTTAGTAGAGACAGGGTTTCACCATGTTGGCCAGGCTGGTCTCAAACTCCTGACCTCAAGTGATTGACCCGCTTCAGCCTCCCAAGGTTCAGGGATTACAGGTGTAAGCCATCGCACCCAGCCTTTCCTACTACTTTTATGTATTTTGCCCAACTGTGTTTGAAAACTGCCTCAAAGTTACAGGCCAATCTCTGATATTTATACATAACAATGAATGTTTTGTGTATTTCAAAAAAAGAAAGTAAATCTGTATATGTTGTGGTTTGTTGATTGTAACAACTGCATGCTAGAATGGATTTCCATGGCACAGATTCATACTGTACAAGTTTCAATGTAGAGAAAATATTCTCCTTAGAGAACTAATGAATCAGTAGTTCAAACATTAGGTTAATTTTTAAAACATTTTCCAGACACAAATAATAATATTTTTTTGCAATACGTAGCTGAAATCAGACTGAGGCTGATTAAAATGGCCCCAAATTGTTATTTCTAAAATATGTCCATGAAAATACCCCTTCAAAAATTCAGGTAAGGCCAGGTGTGGTGGCTCATGCCGGTAATCCCAACACTTCGGGAGGCCAAGGTGGGCGGATCACTTGAGGTCAAGAGTTTGAGACCAGCCTGGCTAACATAGTGAAACCCTATCTCTACTACAAATATAAAAATTAGCCAGGCATGGTGGCATGTGCCTGTAATCCCAGTTCCTCGGGAGGCCGAGGCAGGAGAATTGCTTGAGCCTGGGAGGTAGAGGTTGCAGTGAGCTGAGATCACGCCACTGCACTCCAGCCTGGGTGACAGAGCAAGACTCCGTCTCAAAAAAACAAAACAAAACAAAACAAAAGGGCCAGCCGTGGTGGCTCAAGCCTGTAATCCCAGCACTTTGCGAGGCTGAGGAGGGCAGATCACGAGGTCAGGAGGTTGAGACCATCCTGGCTAACACAGTGAAACCCCATCTCTACTAAAAATACAATCAATCAATCAATCAATAAATAAAATAGCTGGGCGTGGTGGCGGGTGCCTGTAGTCCCAGCTACTCAGGAGGCTGAGGCAGGAGAATGGCGTGAACCCAGGAGGTGGAGCTTGCAGTGAGCCGAGATCGTGCCACTGCACTCCAGCCTGGGTGACAGAGCAAGACTCCGTCTCAAAAATAAATAAATAAATAAATTCAGTTAATAATGTGTATGTTGGATATCTGTTAAGTGCCCAGTTCTGTGAGATCTGTGAAATGTTTCCTGCTATAAAAGAGTTTCTGTCTAAATTGGTAGAGATAAAATTTTTACACATGAAGCAATAAGAGACAAATGAAAGTACAAATGAGTGGCTCAGGGAAGTTAGTGCACTAACCAAGGGAACACGATCTAACAGGCATACTAGCAGGCATTTGAGAGGTTATCACATTCATAAAACAAAAATAGGAACAATCATAGCCTAGGACTGCCAAAGAAATGTAATAGAAACTAAACATGGCTGAGGACAGTTTTCTCTTGTTTTTTAAATAAATAATCATGGCAAGGTACAATAAAATATCCGCATCTTTCCAAATCATCTTCAAACCTCTTTAAACACTACTGTAGCGGATCGATGATAGTTCAGAGTGTTCCACAGCGTTGCAATTCTAGAAGGATTTTAAAGTTTACTAAATTCAAATGAATCCTTGCTCCAGGAAGTCTGCAGTAGGAGGCATTTATTTTCTTCCTTTTTTATCCTACTGCTACCAGCCTTTAGTACATTTACCATTCCACTGCAAGCAAGTGAGGAAATAGACAAGCGAGAGTATCTGCTTAGGGACGTATGGCAGCAAGGATGCCCTTGGCTACAAGTAAAAGAAAAGCCCACTGAGACGTAAATAAAGAGGAAATCTCTTATCTCCCAAGATAGGAAGCACGACGTGAGGGTGAGTTCTAGATGCATCAGGATTAGAAGCTTCTATGAAGGAACCAGCTCTTTATCTGTACCTATCTTTCTCCATCCTCAGGCTGGTAGCAGAATGGTTGTCATTCCAGGAGGCCCTCCCAGACTATATCCCAGTGGGCATAGTCCAGTGAAACGACGGGAAAACTATGACCATGAGGAAAATCTGGAGCACCACCTGATTTTTTAAAGTAGATTTTACTGAAACACAACCATGTGCATTTCTTTTCATATCGTTTGTGGCTGCTCTCACATTATAGCAGCAGATCTGAATAGCTGCAACAGAGAATTTGAATAATTCTCACAAAGCCAGGCCAAGACAAAGAGACAGCCAATCACTGCTGCTTGTTGTTCATATTATCCTTTCCTATTTCTAATGGCCCATCTATCTGTCCATCCACCAATTTACATGAAGAGAAAATATTCTCCTTAGAGAACTAATGAATCAATAGTTCAAACATTAGGTGAATTTTAAAAACATTTTCCAGACACACAATATAATTTTTTTTTTTGCAATAGGTAGCTTAAATCATACTGAGGCTGATTAAAGTGGCCCTAAATAGTTATTTCTATAATATGATCTTGAAAATACCCCTTCAAAAATTCAGTTTATAATGTATATGTTGTCATATGCATTAGTATACAAGTATATATTAGCATATAAATAATAGGGAAGTAGACAAAGCTAGATTATTGTGGGAAGCAGGAAAAAAAAGATTAGCTTAGACTTGCCATAATTATAGCCTATATGTGATGAAATGTGGTAATTTGACACTAGTTGATTTAATCCTTTTTTGCATTAGTAAATACATACACATAAATACATTTATCTTCACGCCTGAAGTCAGTCTTAGGCAGGAGTGAGAAACCTTGGCAAGCAACCCAGAAAGGGAATGCAGAAGGAGACTTTCATTAGTAGTTACTAGAGAGAGTGTGTTATCTCCAATTTGCTTGACAATCACCTCTGATCTTTTCATACTCGGGCTCTTGCTAAACTAGAATTATTTCTAGTCCTTCCCTTTCCTAGTCTTTCTGAGATCTTAGAAACTTAAAATTAGGCCAGGTGTGGTGGCTCATGCCTGTAATCCCAACACTTTGGGAGGTTGAGGCAGGTAGATCACAAGGTCAGGAGTTCGAGACCAGCCTGGCCAACATGGTGAAACCCTGTCTCTACTAAAAATACAAAAATTAGCCAGGCATGGTGGCACAGGTCTGTAATCCCAGCTACTTGGGAGGCTGAGGCAGGAGAATCACTTGAATGCAGGAGGTGAAGTTTGCAGTGAGCCGAGATCAGGCCACTGCACTCCAGCCTGGGCAACAGAGGAAGACTCTGTCTCAGAAAAAAAAGAAAAAAAAAAATAGCCAGGCGTGGTGGCATGTGCTACTTGGGAGGCTGAGGCAGGAGAATCCCCTGAACCTGGGAGGCAGAGGTTGCAGTGAACCGAGATCACGCCACTGCACTCTAGCTGGGCCACAGTGTGACACTCTGACTCTAAATAAATAAATAAATAAATAAATAAAATTAGAATGAAACTAGAGATGACCCTTAAAAAATATTCCAGCTGAGGGACTTACTCTTTTTTTTTTCTTTTTAGATGAAGTCTCACTCTGTTGCCAGGCTGGAATGCAGTGGCGCAATCTTGCCTCACTGCATCCTTCACCTCCTGGGTTCAAGCAATTCTCCTGCCTCAGCCTCCCCAGTAGCTGGGACTACAGGCACCACCACACCCAGCTAATTTTTGTAGTTTTAGCAGAGACAGGGTTTCACCATGTTGGCCAGGATGGTCTCAATCTCTTGACCTTGTGATCCGCCCACCTTGGCCTTCCAAAGTGCTGGGATTACAGGTATCAGCCACCACGCCTGGCCCAGCTGGGGGACTTATTTTTAAAAGGAGCTTGTGTAAAATGTTAATACTTATCATAATGGGAATGATACCAATTTTCCATGAAACAAGATGTGAAGAGAACCATCATTTATTGAGCATCTGCTATATGCCACATGATTTGTATATTAACTTCAGTCAATATTCATAACAAGCCTATGACATATTAAAATTCTCTGGTGATAGAGCTGGCTGGAAAATGCAGAAAATCTGACTACAGTGGATTGAAATTTATGGGGTTAGTAGTCCACCAGTATCCACCACTAGGTGGTGCTGATATTGATGCAGCTTCTCAGTGATGACATTGAAAAACTTATCTCTATCTGCATAACTATCCTTAGCAAGTTAACATTTGGCTTTGTTCATGTCTCATAATTGCAAGATGGCTACAGTAGCTCCAGATATCACATCCACATTAGAGGTAGAATTGAGAGAGGCTGGGCGCGGTGGCTCACACTTGTAATACCAGCACTTCGGGAGGCCTAGGCAGGTGGATCACATGAGGCCAGGAGTTTGAGACCAGCCTGGCCAACATGGCAAAACTCTGTCTCTACTGAAAATTACAAAAATTAGCCAGGTGTGGCCGGGTGCAGTGGCCCATGCCTGTAATCCCAGCATTTTGGGAGGCCGAGGTAGGTGGATCATGAGGTTAGGAGATCAAGACCATCCTGGCCAACACGGCGAAACCTCATCTCTACTAAAAATACAAAAATTAGCTGGGCGTGGTGGTGGGTGCCTGTAATCCCAGGTACTTGGGAGGCTGAGGCAGGAGAATGACTTGAACCCAGGAGGCAGAGGTGCAGTGAGCTGAGATTGTGCCACTGCACTCCAGCCTGGTGACAGAGCAAGGCTCTGTCTCAAAAACAAACAAACAAAAAAATTAGCCAGGTGTGCTGGGCACCATGGCTCACGCCTGTAATCCCAGCACTTTGGGAGGCCCGCCTCCCAAAGACCATCCTGGCTCACATGGTGAAACTCCATCTCTACTACAAATACAAAAAAATTAGCCGGGCAAGGTGGCGCACGCCTGTAGTCCCAGCTACTCAGGAGGCTGAGGCAGGAGAATGGCTTGAACCTGGGAGGTGGAGCTTGCAGTGAGCCGAGATCGCGCCATTGCACTCCAGCTTAGGCGACAGAGCGAGACTCTGTCTCAAAAAAAAAAAAAAAAAAAAAAAAATTAGCCAGGTGTGGCTGGGCTTGGTGGCTCATGCCTGTAATCCCAGCACTTTGGGAGGCCAAGATGGGTGGATCATGAGGTCAGGAGTTCGAGATTAGCCTGGCCAACATAGTGAAATCATGTCTCTACTATAAATACAAAAATTAGCTGGGCGTGGTCGCGGGCACTTGTAGTCCCAGCTACTCGGGAGGCTGAGGCAGGAGAATTGCTTGAACCCGAGAGGCAAAGGTTGAAGTGAGCTGAGACCATGCTACTGCATTCCAACCTGGCCAACAGAGCGAGACTGTATCTCAAAAAAAAAAAAAAAAAAAAAAAATTAGCCAGGGGTGGTGGTGTACATCTGTAATCCCAGCTACTCGGGAGGCTGAGGCACAAGAATTGCCTGAGGCACAAGAATTGCTTGTACCCAGGAGGCGGAGGTTGCAGTGAGCTGTGATCACATCACTGCACTCCAGCCTAGGCGACAGAACAAGACTCTGTCTAAACAAAAAAAAAAGGTAGAATTGAGGAAAAAGGATAAGGCCATACCCCAGAAAACCCCATCATCAGACTGCTACTTAGGTATTATTGACAACAAATGTGTCACATAGATACCCTTAGTTACAAAGGAGTCAGAGAAAGTAAGGGATGGGATTGTCAGGGTTGTGTTAGATTAGGGATGGACAAACAATAACTAAATCTGGACCACTGCCTGTTTTTGTAAATAAAGTTTTCTTGCACCATATCTATACCCATGCATTTCCATATTGTCTATGGTTGTATTCACACTACAATGGCAGAGTTGTGACAGAAACTGAATGGCCTGCAAAGTTTAAAATAGCTACTCTCTGGCCCTTTTCAGGAAAATTTGCTGACCTCTGCCTTAAACCACTTGTGAGCCATCATCTAGATTAGGCACTTCCCTCCCCCAAACAAAACTGGGAGAGCTTCTGATAGCAAAAAGAAGGGGACATTGTCACTGAGTAGGTCACTGACATTATCTGCCACATGTAGCTGTTGTTACCTGTTTCAGATGAGGAGGATCAGAAAAGTTATGTAACTTGCCCAAAGACACAAGTTGAATGAGGGCAGTCCTAATTTCAAGTTTAGATTCAAAGTTGACTTCATGTCCTTTTGATCACCATCATAGTTTTGTGAGCTTTCTCATCTGTGAAGGAGCTGTGAGACAGCCACCTATTATTCAATGCAGCCCTTCAATGAGTTGTACAAAAGGACAGAAAGCTAATGAATCTATCTAAATAGGTTCACAATACAATTATTTACTTTTAAACTGCATTTCAATGTTCGCTTTGTGGAGTCAAACTCTGTAAAGTATTTGAAGAGATTTATTCTGAGCCAAATATGAGTGACCATGGCCCATGACACAGGCCTCAGAAGGTCCTGAAAACATGTGCCCAGGGTTGTCGGGGAGCAACTTGGTTTTACATATTTTAGGGAGGCATGAGACATCAATCAAATACATTTAAGAAATACATTGATTTGGTTCAGAAAGGTGAGACAACTCAAAGCGCGTTGGTGGGGGGTGGGGGGGGGTTCCAGGCTATAGGTAAATTTAAACTTTTTCTGGTTGACATTTGGTTGAGTTTACCTAAAGACCTGGGATCATAGAAAATGTTCAGGTTAAAAATAAAAGATTGTGGAGACCAAGGTTCTTTTGAAGTCTTATAGTGGCTGCCCTTAGAGACAATAGATGACAAATGTTTCCTATTAAGATGTTCAAAAGGTGCTAGACTTTTAGTTAATCTCTTTGGGACTGGGAGGACCTAGGCCGGGCACGGTGGCTCACGCCTGTAATCCCAGCACTTTGGGGGGCCGAGGCAGGCGGATCACGAGGTCAGGAGATGGAGACCATCCTGGCTAACACAGTGAAACCCCGCCTCTACTAAATATACAAAAAAATTAGCTGGGCGTGGTGGCGGGCGCCTGTAGTCCCAGCTACTCGGGAAGCTGAGGCAGGAGAATGGCGTGAACCCGGGAGGCGGAGCTTGCAGTGAGCCGAGATCGCACCACTGGACTCCCGCCAAAAAAAAAAAAGGGATTGGGAGGACCTGGAAGAAAAAGATCTAGCTATGTTAATAGAGATTCCTTAAAGATGCAAATTTTCCCCACAAAGGACAGCTTTGCAGGGACAATTCAAGATAATGGCAAAGAAACATGTTTTGGGGTAAAATATATTTATTTTCTTCCTTGTCTCGTAATGTTTTGCTAGAGTCAGGTTGGAAAGCAAGTCATGATATATAGGGTTAAATAAAACCCATCTGACGAGAATTTAGGATTTCTAGGGCATGACTGCCCAGACTCCTTAGATAAAAATTTGGGCAAGATTAAAAAATCAAAGTTTAGTCTTCAGTTTCCCATTTGGTTCTCTTTCCCTTACATATAAACACAGGCTATAATAACCTGAGCTACTTTAGAAAAGTTTTTTATTTTTATTTATTTATTTATTTTTATTATTTTTTTTGAGATGGAGTCTTGCTCTGTTGCCCAGCCTGGAGTGCAATGGGGCAATCTTGGCTTACTGCAACCCTTGCCTCCTGGATTCAAGCAACTCTGCTTCCTCAGCCTCCCAAGTAGCCAGGACTACAGGCACGCACCACCACGGCTAGCTAATTTTTTGTATTTTTAGTAGAGACGGGGTTTTACCATGTTGGCCAGGCTGGTCTCGAACTCTGACCTCGTGATCTGCCCACCTTGGCCTCCCAAAGTGCTGGGATTACAGGTGTGAGCCACCATGCCCTGCCTAGAATAGGTTTTTTAAAAATTATTTTTCTCCCCGGTACTTCACATATACCTAACACACAATAAGGACTCAAGAAAAGTTTGTTATACCCCATACTCCACTATTGTCTCATACAAAGTAAACATAACATAATTTCATGTGTTATCTTCCCAATGAGGCTGTGAATTACATCTGTGGATACCCACTCTGCACTTAACATATGCAAAATGAATAAATGACAACCCCAACCCTCACCATTGGCCCCTTAGAACTGAAAATAATGGCAGTTGCAGTGTTTAAGGGCAACATGAATGGCTAGCCACCTTTGGCCTGCCTGGTCGGTCTCATCTATGTGTGATGGCAGCAGCACCTATATGGAGCTCAGGCCTCAACTTTGGCCTGTCTCTGAAACTTCATTTCCTCTGCAACCTGGAAACAGCAGCACAGGTGGTAAGAGAGCTAAGAACAGCATGATCAAGACAAAGGAAAAGGGCAAAATTTTGAGAGGAAGAAGAGGAAAGCTTTAGAATATTCATTTTTCTTCATTTTCCTCTCTCCATTCTCCATAACTCAATCAAGGGGATCTGGGAGAAACCACTTCCCCTCTTCCTGCTTTCCATTTCAAGTTTCTGAAGCTTCTTCAAATTTGTTCTCTCTCTCTCTCTCTTGCCTGCACATCTTAGCCATGCCTGGAAGAAACTTCTCTTCCACTCTGCCGCACCACTGTCAAGCTAACCTTTCTTCTAAGGTTTTATTTTAGAGTTAACATCCTCCAAAAAGCCTTCCTCAAGAGTTGAAGATATCCCTAATGTCACAGTCATGGTATCATGTACCCTGGACCTTATTGTCTGTCTGCCTGTTGTACCTTGTATTAGTCTATAAGCAAAACCTATAAGAAGCCACATCTGGCTATTCTGTGTACTCAAAAAATAATTGGCAAGTGAAAGAATGAGGAAAAGGAGGAAAAATTCAGAAGGCCCCTACCCCTTCCAATGGGTCAAGTCAGGAATTTCCTACCTGCATGTGATTCCCTGTGTCCTAGAGGGTTTTATTTACACCTCAGACCTTAGAAACTGTTAACCAGAGTCTCTGTTTGGAGATCTTATCTGTGTGCTTCTCCATGGGTGTTGTTTCCCCCTATCTCTCTAGCCATGCATTCCTCAGCTCTTTAAGTGGTGGAGCCTGTCTGCCTGGATACAATGCAAAAGCTACAGTGTAATCTTGCTTTCTTTCAGGGCCACTGACCAGGGGAAACAAAAACTGGACTGATTGAGCTCTCCTGATGTAGACCAGCCAGTGGCCCTGTAAGTTTCCTTCTGTGTTTAAAATTTCTTATCTGACATTGCTAGCTGATCAGCAGGCCCACAGGTCAACTGAGGGCTTATCTCCAGGGCTGGAGCTTCAAAGAGATACATGCACACCACTGCCCTGGGTCAGATGGGCTGTGTCACAGTGAGTTGGGAGTAATGTGGGATCAGTTAACACACGTAACACAACCCATTAATTTTTTTTTTCAAAGAGCAAAGTTTATTTTACTTTTTCCCATTATGAAAGTCATCAATGCTCATTATTGAAAATTTGGCAAATAACAGTGGAAAGAAAAAAATTCCTTAATAGTTTAGTATATTTGATATATTTATCTTTAATCTTTTACTATGTTATATCTTTAATAGTTGTGATTATATACTTTTTGTAAAAAATGTATATTTGTATTGTGGCTTTTTTAAAATTTAAAAACATAACAAATATTTCCCTAAATTTCTACATTGTTTGGGTAAACAATTTTAATAGCTGCATAATTGTTTACATGTAGCATACTTTAACTGTTTCCTCATTGTTAAGTATTTAGGTGGTTTTCAATATTTTTTTTTTTTGAGATGGAGTCTTGCTCTGTTGCCCAGGCTGGAGTACAGTGGCACAGTGTCAGCTCACTGCAACCTCTGCCTCCCCAGGTTCAAGCAATTCTCCTGCCTCAACCTCCCGGGTAGCTGGAATTACAGGTACATGCCACCACGCCCGGCTAATTTTTAGTAGAGATGGGGTTTCACCATGTCAGCCAGGATGGTCTCAATCTCCTGACCTTGTGATCCGCCTGCCTCGGCCTCCCAAAGTGCTAGGATTACAGGCGTGAGCCACCGCCCCTGGCCATGCCCGGCTAATTTTTTGTATTTTTAATAGAGATAGGGTTTCACCATGTTGGCCAGGCTGGTCTTGAATTCCTGACCTCAGGTAATCCACCCACCTCAGCCTCCCAAAGTGTTGGGATTACAGGCATGAGCCACTGCACCCGGCCAGCCCCATCTTCTTTTGTGTTGGCCTTACAAGGCTGTATAGCATGGTACGAGGCATTGGTTTAGTGGTTAAGAGAAAGAAAGATAGCATCAAACACACCTAAGTTTGTGTGCATCTCAGCTTTGCTACCTGTCTGACTTTGGTGAACTTACTTCCCTGAGCTTCACTTTCTTATTTCTAAAATAAAATAGGAGTAGCAATAATAGTACCTGCAACAATCCAAATGTCCTTTACCTGGTGAATGGACAAACAAAATATGGTACATTCATACAGTGGAATATTATTCAGTTATAAAAAGGAAGTATGATATGTACCACAATAGAGATAAACCTTGAAAACATTATGCTAAGTGAAAGAAGCCAGGCACCAAAGATCATATATTTTATTCCATTTAGATGAAATGTACAGAATAGGCAAATCTATAGAGACAGAAAGGAGATTAGTGGTTGCTTAGAGTTTGGGAAGATGGGGAAAATGAGGGATGATAACTAAAGAATACGAAGTTTCTAGTTAAGACTCGCATGGTTTACACTGATTGATGGTGCTAAAGTTGTGTGCCTGCATCTTTGTTGCAAGGGAGACTGGGAATTTGAGTTCAATTTTTCTAAATTGAGAAATTTGCCACTTAAATATGAAAATTTTAGGCCAGGCGCAGTGGTTCATGCCTGTAATCCCAGCACTTTGGGAGGCTGAGGCAGATGGATCACGAGTTCAGGAGTTCAAGACCAGCCTGGCCAAGATGGTGAAACCCTGTCTCTACTAAAAATACAAAAAATTAGCTGGGTGCTGTGGCAGGTGCCTGTAATCCCAGCTACTTGGGAGGCTGAGCAGGAGAACTGCTTGAACCTGGAGGGGTGGAGGTTGCAGTGAGCTGAGATTGTGCCATCGCACTCCAGCCTGGGCAACAGAGTGAGTGAGACTCCATCTCAAAAAAGAAAAAGAAAAAAGAAAATTTCTCCTAACATAGAAATGTTAATCAAAAGACAATGGGCAGTCATGATTATAATCAGATGCCTACAACAAGGACAAGGCATAGACTCCTAGAGAACCCAACATCATAGGGGCAAACAGGGGAAGAGGATCCAGAGAAGAGTACAGAAAAGGCAAGGTAGTAGTATAGATGGAAAGAAAATCCAAAAAGAAAAAACAGTCAGAAAGTAGATTAAATAGTTTTAAGGAGGGAGTTATCAAGAGTGTTAGTATACATAGGTCAAATCAAGTAAAGACTGAGAATTATCCATTGGTGTTAGCCATTAGGAGGTCATTCATACCTTTAGTATGACTAATTTCAGTGGGCTAAAATGGAAACGGGAGATGATGACATAAAAACATACACTATCTCAAGACCTGGGGATCTAATCTCAACATGTATTTGTTTTAATAAACATCATCATTTTCAATCCTTGTAAAGTCTTATGAGGAAGGGACTATTATTACCCCCATTTTACAGATGAGCAAATAGACTTGGAGATGAAAGGTCACCTCTGGGTCTCACAACCAGACTTGTCTGACATCAGAGTTAGAAAGAACTCAACCACTAGATCACACTGCCAATACTTTATAATAGCTGTGGGTTTTAGGACAATCCCCGGAATCAGAGATTCTCAGAATGGAAAGGGATTTGAACTCGGTTCCTTTTGGTTCTACTTCAGTGGTTATTTCTTAGATCTGCAAAGCCAGAATATGTCTCTACCCTTGTCTGCTCATTATATTATGTTTATTCCTCTTTTATATTTGGTTTTGAATCCATTTCCTCCTCTCTGATTTCTTTTTCTTTTTTCATAGAGGTAGGGTCTCACTATGTTGCCTAGGCTGGTCTTGAACTCCTGGGCTCAAGTGATCCTCTCACCTTGGCCTTCCAAAGTACTGGGATTACAGGTGTGAGCCGCTGTGTCCAGCCTATTTTCTTTTTTCTCTGAGGAATTACCCATTATCTGAACCTTGGTCCATTGCTTTGATAAATGCTAACCTCACCTCTGTCTCCAGGGCTGGGCAAGTTACTCAGACTTGCCCAGTTAGAACATGACATTCCTTTGACCACTGTAATAAGTTTAAGGATAAACTTAAACTTCAGGCCACTGCAAGTCCTATCCAAGACTTACATCATACATGGGGGAAGAGAAGTTCTATTTTCTGACATTCTGAAATCAGGGAGTACATAGAGCTAGGGCTGTAGGAACCACCAGAGTGAGGGCTACACTTTGGAGAGCAGATCCAGAAGGTGAAGAGATTTGGGGTCCCAGTGACATTACTTGAGCCTTTTAATCAACCCCCATTTAAAGCCAGACTTTCCTTTCTTTCTTTCTCTCTTTCTCTCTTTATTTCTTTGAGATGGAATTTTGCTCTTGTTGTCCAGGCTGGAGTGCAATGGCGCGATCTTGGCCCACCGCAACCTCTGCCTCCCAGGTTCAAGAGATTCTCCTGCCTCAGCCTCCTGAGTAGCTGGTATTACAGGCATGCGCCATCCTGGCTAATTTTTTTTGTATTTTTAGTAGAGACAGGGTTTCTCTATGTTGGTCAGGCTGGTCTTGAACTCCCGACCTCAGATGATCAGCCCGCCTTGGCCTCCCAAAGTGCTGAGATGACAGGTGTGAGCCACTGCACCTGGCCGAAGCCAGACTTTTCATAATATAAGTGAATTATTTTTTTTTAAAGCAGGTTCTTGCTATGTTGCCCAGGCTGGAGTGCAGTGGTACGATCACATCTCACTGCAGCCTCAACTTCCTGGCCTCAGGCAATCCTTCCACATCAGCCTCCAAATAGCTGGAACTACAGGCACATGCCACCATGTCCAGCTTTTTTTTTTTTTTGGTAGAGGTAGGGTCTCTCTCTGTTTCCCAGGCTGGTCTCAAACTCCTGGCCTCAAGGAATCCTCCTGCCTCGGCCTCTCAATGCTAGGATTACAGGTATAAGTCACCATGCCCAGCCATGAATAATTTTTTAGTTTGTTTAAGTCAGTTTGAATGGAGTTTTCTCTGACTTCATACCAAGACCTAATGCATGGCTTATTACTGCCTGCATAGTATTTTCTCCCCCAGCCGAATTAACTCCAATCCTGCCATATTTCTCTTTATACTCTATCCCCATCAATGCCTAGGATGGTGTCTTGTACATAACATGTGCTCAGTAAATGTCTGATGGAGTTAGTGGATTGAATGTGGGTTGATTCTGCAACATTCCCTAAAAGTTGCTTTCGAAAAGCCTTCTGTCAGCCGGGCGCTGTGCCTCACGCCTTTAATCCCAGCACTTTGGGAGGCTAAGGCGGGCAGATCACAAGGTCAGGAGATCGAGACCATCCTGGCTAACACGGTGAAACCCCGTCTCTACTAAAAATACAAAAAATTAGCCGGGAGTGGTGGCAGGTGCCTGCAGTCCCAGCTACTCAGGAGGCTGAGGCAGGAGAATGGTGTGAACCTGGGAGGAGGAGCTTGCAGTGAGCCAAGATGGCGCTACTGCACTCCAGCCTGGGCGAGAGTAAGAGACTCCATTTCAAAAAAAAAAAAAAAAAAAAAGCCTTCTGTCTGTAAGTTTGCTGACTGCTGCTTTTGCTTTTGTCTCTTAATCACAAAAGTAATCTGTAGAAGAACTTCCAAATATTTGATCTTTCTGTTTGTTTGAATCCACATTGAACTGAACTTAGTGTAAATATGTACTTGGAATACTCACTACATGCTCCAACAAAACTGATTGGAAGATGCAGAGTGGATTGCTCTATCGGTGGCTCAGTCAAATAAAATGTTTACTTTCTGCCCTTTGTAAAAAAACAAAAAACAAACAAACAAAAACCTGTTTTTTTTTCTCTGGAGCTTGAGTCCTTTCACACAAAGCTACTGGCATTCTCTCAAATTAAAAAGGGGTAGAGAAATACGATATTTTTCTATTTATTACTGTGAAAACGTAGCCTCAATTCTGTACCAGAATGGCCATGAGCTCTTGCTGCTGTGCACCGTTTAGGAACACTGCTCTTTGGGCTGAGCTCATTAAACCTGAAAGACTCAGACAGAAATACTTTTAGAACACATTGAAGAACACTGTGAAATGATGTGTCATAGCTGTGAATGGCTGGAAAATCCTGATTTGCTAGTATTAATAACTGCTGAAAACAAAAAGAAATAAGGAAATAAAAAACAACTGCTGAGATGGCTGTGTCACATTGAAATAGGCCAGGAGAATCTTCTACCATATCTTGATGACAAAAAAACAGTGGAGGAAATGTAGTGAATTGATTATGTTAATATTTCACTTCATCATAACTATAATGACAGCTGACCCTTACTGAGTACTTATTATATACTCAGTACACTCAGGCACTGTTCCAATCATTTTACACATATCAATAATGAGTAGCGACTATTATTATCCCCATTTTACACATATGAAACTGAGGTATGACATAATTACTTAACTTGCTTGAGGTCACACAGGTTGTAATGGATGAGCTAGGATTTATACCAGATAGTCTTGATCTAAAGCTTCTGTTGTTCTTAACCATGGTGTTTTACTGTTTTTCACAGTATTTGCACAGATAAGTTAATAAGCTTATAGGAATGTAGGAATACAACCTTTGGGAAAGTCATCTTGCAACACCTATTAAAATTTAAATTATACCTACCTTTATTTTTATGTATTTATTTATTTATTTATTTTGAGACAGAGTCTTGATTTGTCACCCAGGGTGGAGTGCAGTGGTGCAATCTCGGCTCACTGCAACCTCCGCCTCCTGGGTTCAAGCCATTCTCCTGCCTCAGCCTCCCGAGAAGCTGGGATGACAGGCATGCACCAACAGGCCTGGCTAATTTTTTTTTTTTTGAGATGGAGTCTCCCTCTGTCACCCAGGCTGGAGTGCAGTGACATGACCTTGGCTCACTGCAACCTCCGCCTCCTGGGTTCAAGCCATTCTCCTGCCTCACCTTCCTGAGTAACTGGGACTACAGGTGTGCACCACTATGCCTGGCTAATTTTCGTATTTTTAGTAGAGACGGGGTTTCAGCATGTTGACCAGGATGGTCTCGATCTCTTGACCTCATGATCCGCCCACCTCAGCCTCCCAAAGTGCTGGAATTACATGGGTGAGCCACCGCACCCAGCCGATTAATTTTGGTATTTTTAGTAGAGACAGGGTTTCACCATGTTGGCTATGCTGGTCTCGAATTCCTGACCTCAGGTGATTCACTTTGGCCTCCCCAGGTGCTGGGATTACAGGCATAAGCCACCGTGCCCAGCTACACATACCTTTAACCCAACAATCCAGGAACATATTCTACAGAAGTAATAGATATATACTAAAGGATGTACATACAAGAATTTTTATTGTGATATTCTTGATGGTAACTGGAAAATCCTGATGTCCATCAATAAAGGTTGAATTAGCAGCGACACAATCATATTTGGCAGGTATATTTTGAATGAATTGGATCTAGATCTATTGACCTGGAAATATATCCATGGTGTTCCATCAAATGAAGAAAGTAAATAGCAGAAACTATATGGAATGTGATTCACTTTTATCAAACAATAAACAAATTATACATATATACACTCATATGTGGTTTCATGAGAATTGAGTGGAATTAGCATACATTGGGCAGAGAGTATTTGGAGGTGGCTGGGGGGAAGAAGTGAGCACAAAAAAGTAAAACAAAGACTAAAACAACACAGAACAATAGACATGGCATAATGTCAAATGAAAATGTCAAATATAAAGTTCTACAGTGTTATTGCAAATATCTAGTATTGAATATGCATTTAAGAAAAGCTGAACAATAGCAAGAACAAACGTTAAACATTAATTTGATTAAAAGGTTATTTTATGAGAAAACTTTTTCTTGGATTTTGCTTATTTTTTAATATAGATTTTTGTAATAAAGAACCATTAATAGGGGGAACAAGATTACAAATCATTTAAGGAGACGACTAAGTCTGGAACTCACAGGTGAGATTAAGGTGAAATTGTAAGGGCTGGGCACAGTGGCTCACATCTGCAATCCCAGTGCTTTGGGAGGTGAGAAGATCGCTTGAGGCCAGGAGTTTGAGACCAGCCTGGGTAACATAATGAGACCCCATCTCTTCCAGAAAAAAATAAAAAATAAAAATAAATTAAAATAAATTAGCTGGGAGTGGTGATGTGTACCTGTAGTCCTATTTATATGGGAGACTGAGGTGGCAGGTGGGTGGGGGGAGTAAGTGGGCACAAAAAAGGTAAGAAAGGGTAGGTGAGCCTAGGAGTTTGAGGTTACAGTGAGCTATGATCATGCCACTGCACTCCAGCCTGTGAGACAGAGCAAGAATCTATCTCTAAAAAGAAAAAAAAAATGAAATTAAGTACTGTGGTCAATTTATTGCAATATGAACATGGACTATGTGAAGTGTTATGGAGGTAGCTTTGCCAAACCTCATGGCTAGGAGCCCAGAAGGAAAAAGTCAAAGCAGCACTGAGCTGATACGAGACCAATTTCCACATTCTTGATTTGTGACTTGCGTGGCCCCAAATCACAGCTGCCTTGAACCTATATATTTATTTGGGTGCCCACTAGCAACTTGAGAGCTTTGGAAACTACTTATCCCCATTACAAAATATTGGGCATCCATCCATCCAGCTGTTCAACTAGCAACAGTTGTGTGCCTACCATGTGCCAAGCCATACACCAGGGGGTCCTTCTATGGTAAGGCTGCTTCTATTACAGAAGATAAATATATTCTCCTCTTCCTCCCATAAACTTTATCTATGCATAAGCATGCTCACTTACCCTGCTCACTGTGCAAAATAGAAAGGAAATGGATTTTTATTTTTTAACTTTTAAGTTCAGGGGTACATGTGCAGGTTTGTTATATAGGTAAATTTTGTCATGGGGGTTTGTTGTACAAATTATTTCCTCACCTAGGTATTAAGCCTAGTACCCATTAATTATTTTTCCCAATCCTCTCCCTCCTCCCACCCTCCAGTAGTCCCCAGTGTGTGTTCCTCTCTGTGTGTCCATTTGTTCTCATCATTTAGCTCCCATTTGAAAGTAAGAACATGTGGTATTTGGTTTTTTGTTCCTGTGTTAGCTTGCAAAGGATAATGGCCTCCAGCTCCATCCTAGCCCCTGATCTTATTCTTTTTTATGGCTGCATAGTATTCCATGGTGTATATGTACCACATAATGAAAATATGTAGCCAGGCACAGTGGCTCATGCCTGTAATCCCAGCACTTTGGGAGGCCAAGGCAGGTGGATCACCTGAGGTCAGGAGTTCGAGACCAGCCTGGACAACGTGGTGAAACCCCATCTCTACTAAAAATACAAAAAATTAGCCGGGCGAGGTGTCAGGCGCCTATAGTCCCAGCTACTTGGGAGGCTGAGTCAGGATAATCACTTGAACCTGGGAGGCGGAGGTTGCAGTGAGCCGAGATCACGCCACTGCACTCCAGCCTGGGTAACAGAGCAAAACTCCGTCTCAAAAAAAAAAAAAATTTTTTTTTGAAAATTTAAAAGCAAATTATTCTTATTATTGTTTTTTTTTTTTTTCTAGCAGCCCCACTCTGGTTCTGTCCAGTTTTGAGTGTGAGGTCTGTAAAGGATTTTAGCTGATGAGTGATATTGTATTTTATAAATAGAAAATGACAGTTATGTGGAATGCTACTGCAATATTTGGGTAAGAGAAAATGATGACCTAAATCAAGGTTCTGTCAGTGAGGATGTAGAAGAAAAGATAGATTTGAGAGGTGTTTAGGAGTAGAATAAATAGAATGAGTGCATATTGATGGCAGTGGGGTGCGGAGGGGTGTGATGAGAGAGGAAGCTATAGATAACATCAGTTTACTTGAATGAATGTGGAAGTGGTAATACCACTAATAGAAAAATGACTACAGAATAAGGAGCTGGTTTGGAGTTGGAGAGGATACATTCTACTTTATATACCCTAGGTTTGAGGTTCCCAGGAGAAATCCAGGTGGAGATGTCAAGTAAGATGTCAAAAATACAGGTCTGGAGATTAACATAGAAGTATAAATATATATTTAAGAGTAGTTGGAGTATGAATAATAATTGAAGTTAAGGTAGCAGTGTGCTGGGTGAAAAGGAAAGACAGGTGAATAATTAAATATTGGGGTACTAATACGTAAGGTCTGGCTAACAGAAGAAGCAGCCAAGTAAGCAAATTGAGAAGAGAGACATTGTGGTTCATCAGGAAAATCAGGAGAATGGATTGTCATGGAAACAAAAGGAAGAGAATTCCAAAAAGCAGAGTGTTTGGGGATATCAAATACCCCAAAGAAAGCAGTGGAAACAATGAAAAGTATTCATTGGCCTTGGCAGTAAGAAAGTCATTGAAGACCTTTAAAAGAACATTAAAGTACACAAGCAACAAAAGCAAAAATAAATAAGTGGGACTGTATCAAACTAAAAATCTGCACAAGCAAAGGAAGCAATCAACAGAATGAAAAGGCAACCTATGTAATGGGAGAAAACATTTGTAAACCATATATCTGATAAGGAGTTAATATACAAAATATATAAAGAATTCATACAACTCAGTAGCAAAAAACCAATGATCCAATTAAAAAATGGACAAAGAGCCTCAGTAGGCACTTGCCCAAAGCAGACATACAAATGACCCACAGGTACATGAAAAGGTGCTCAACATCACTAACCATCAGGGAATTGCAAATCAAAACCACAATGAGATATAATCTCACACCAGTTAGAATGGCTGTCATCAAAAAGGCAAAATATATCAAATGTTGGTAAGGATGTGGAGAAAAGGGAATCCTTCTCCACTCTTGATGGGAATGTAAATTGGTACAGCCATTATGGAAGACAGTATGGAGGTTCCTCAAAAAATTAAAAATGGAACTACCATATGACCCCAGCAATCTCACTCCTGGGTATATATTCAGAGAAAATGAAATCAATATCTCAAAGAGAATATGCACACCCATGTTCACTCTAGCATTATTTAAAGTAGCCACAACATTAAAACAACCTAAGTGTCTATTGATAGATGAATGGGTAAATAAATTGTGTTATGTATAGACAAATGGAATATTATTCAGCCTTAAAAAGAAGGAAATACCATAATTTGCAACATAGATGAACCTTGAAGGCATTATGCTAAGTGAAACAAACCAGACAGACAAAGCCAAATACTGTATTATCTTACGTATGTATAGAATCTAAAAAGTTGAACCCATAGAAACAAATAGTAGAATGGTGGTCGCCAGGGGCTGGGGGCAGGGGAAATGGGGAAATGTTGGTCAAAGGGAACAAACTTTCAGTTATAAGATGAGTAAGTTCTAGGGACCTAATATACAGCTTGGTGACTATAGTTTCCATGTAATACTATACACTTGAAATTGTTGAGAGATCTTAAATGTTCTTACCAACCCGCCCCCGTGAATACACACATACATTTAAGTTCACTAGTGAAGTGATAGCTGTGTTAACTAACTTGATTATGGTAATCATTTCACAATATACATATATCAAATTATCACATTTATACTTTAAATTTATAAAATTTTGTCAATTATATCTCAAAACAGCTAGAAAACTTTTTTTTTAAAAAAAGGAACTGTGAGAAGATGGATATATTAATTTGCTTGACTGTAGTAATCATTTCACTATGTATATGTATATCAAAGTATATTATATCCCTTAAGTATATACAAAAAAAAAAAGGACTATTTAACATGAAAAAAGCTGAGCGCGGTGGCTCACGCCTGTAATCCCAGCACTTTGGAAGGCCGAGGCGGGCGGATCACAAGGTCAGGAGATTGAGACCACCCTGGCTAACACGGTGAAACCCCGTCTATACTAAAAATACAAAAAAATTAGCCGGGCCTCGTGGCGGGCTCCTGTAGTCCCAGCTACTCAGGAGGCTGAGGCAGGAGAATGACACGAACCCGGGAGGCGGAGCTTGCAGTGAGCCGAGTTCGCGCCGCTGCACTCCAGCCTGGGTGACAGAGCGAGACTCTGTCTCAGAAAAAACAAAACAAAACAAAACAAAACAAAAAAAAACATGAAAAAAATCCCATCAAAGTGTGTGGGTCGTGGGTACTGGATTGTAGGATATTTAAATATGAACACAGGGAAGGTGCAGAAGGATGCAGAGTGAGGTGGGGGCATGGTGGCTCACACTTGTAATCCCGGCACTCTGAGAGGTCGAAGCAGCTGGATCACTTGAGGTCAGGAATTCGAGACCACCCGGCCAACATGGCGAAATCCCGTCTCTACTAAAAATTACAAAAATTAGCTGAGCATGGTGATGTGCCCCTATAGTCCCAGTCACTCAGGAGTCTGAGGCAGGAGAATCGCTTGAACCTGGGAGGCAGAGCGGAGATCATGCCACTGCACTCCAGCCTGGGCAACACAGTGAGACTCCGTCTCAAAAAAAAAAAATAATAATAATAAAAGGATGCAGAGTGGAGTTTGGTTCTGAAGGAAATAATAAATGGTGATAGCTAACATTTATTAAGTGCTTATTTTGTGTCAGGTTTAGTGTCTGACACGTAGCATCTAATTTTGTGAACCATGTACAATTGTTGTCTCCTTTTGTTTATTTATTTTTTAATTTTAATTTAATTTAATTTTATTTTAAGATAGAGTCTCGCTCTGTTGCCCAGGCTAGAGTGCAGTGGCATAATCTCGGCTCACTGCTAGCTCTGCCTCCCGGGTTCACGCCATTCTCATGCCTCAGCCTCCGGAGTAGCTGGGACTACAGGCGCCTGTGACCACGCCCGGCTAATTTTTTGTATTTTTAGTAGAGACAGGGTTTCACCGTGTTAGCCAGGATGGTCTTGATCTCCTGACCTCGTGATCTGCCCTCCTTGGCCTCCCAAAGTACTGGGATTACAGGCATGAGCCACTTCGCCCAGCCTGTTGTCCCCTTTTATACACCAGAAACACACTTGGACTTAAGTGAGTTGCTAAAGATCACAAAACAAATAGATTGCAAAACATGACTCAAACCTAGTTTTGACTGACCCAGACCCAATATCTTGACAGCCACATTGAGGCCAGAGAAGGTAGGGCTGAGAGTATTCTTGTTTATATGGTTATAAGCTTATAAAAGGAAAGCTTCTTAATATAATGATAGATTTAGTTTTTTTTTTTGTTTTTTTTTTTTTGAGACGGAGTCTCGCTCTGTCGCCCAGGCTGGAGTGCACTGGCCGGATCTCAGCTCACTGCAAGCTCCGCCTCCCGGGTTTACGCCATTCTCCTGCCTCAGCCTCCCGAGTAGCTGGGACTACAGGCGCCCGCCACCTCGCCCGGCTAAGTTTTTGTATATTTTTTAGTAGAGACGGGGTTTCACCGTGTCAGCCAGGATGGTCTCGATCTCCTGACCTCGTGATCCGCCCGTCTCGGCCTCCCAAAGTGCTGGGATTACAGGCTTGAGCCACCGCGCCCGGCCAGATTTAGTTTTTTAATAATAAAAATCACACACACAAAATCACATAGGACTATTTTCCTCGAATTGCCATTCTGTTTCATGTCTGGAATCAAATAATAATGAATGATTCCAATTCTTTCAATATTAAAACTTTTCACTCAACCAGCTAGCTGATTAGTCATTAACACTTGCTGAGCATACACAGTACAGGATGGTAAACTTGAAGTGAAATTAAAACATCAGTCTCAACTTCCTGGACCCTCGAGGAAAAGCAGCTGGTAAAATAGAGAGGAAAAAAGACTTCTAGATCTACCTTGGTGTTTCTGACCAGTGCTGGGGAGAGCCCCGAAAGATTTTTAGGTTACAGTGGCCCTTCAGTGATTCAGATCCATCCTTTTTTCCCAATGGCATCTAGCCTCAGAAAGCTTTGCTGAGCCCAGTGCTCTGCAGATAGCCCTTCCCTTATGGCAAGTGCCTCTCTGGGGCCCTTGTTCTTCTTTCCCGCTAATAATTCTCAATGAGTACCATCCCAATCCATTTGGGAACCTCTAACCTAGGACCTCAAAGATAAAGAGTCAAAGCCTCTTTTCCTTTTCTTTTTTCAGGGTGGCTTCCTTGCAGAACTCCAGGGGTACCATCCACATTGTGCCCCTCAGAACATGTCCATCGCAATCTATTACAATATGCATGGTGTCCCCTGAAGTTGTGCAGCTTAGCACTGAGTCACCTACTTAACCCCAGCCTTCTATCCCAAGGGAATGGGAAAGAACAGATATTTCAAGACCAAGTCATCATATTATTCCTTCTTCCAAGGCAGTAGGTCTCTTGTAGTAATGTAATTCACTCAAGTGATTCTTGCAAAACAAAGATCTATTCAAATGTGATTTTCCAAAGCTGTTTTTTAAATAAAATGCATTTTCTGCTCCTCCAGGTGCCTCATTACACAAATAATAATAGCTATCATTTATTCAGCAGACATGGTACCAATGCTTTACATGCATTATCTCATCTCTGATGCAGAAGAATTTGAGTCTAATAGTGGAGCTAAAAAATGCAGAAATTATAGTACAAGGTGGAATGTGAAAAAGATCACATGAGTGAGGTAAGTGCAAAGCACCAGGGGAGCTCAGAGGAGGGGGGATTATTTCCAACCAGAGAAGCGGATACAGCCAACATTCAACAAATAATTATTGTGTGCCTGTTACATCTTTGTCTCAAGAATCTCACATTCCATTGAGAAAAGGACAAGGAAACAGATCATCTCAGTAGTGAGATGTCATTTGATGACTGTAATCGAGCCATCAAGGGAGGCTCCTTGGAAGAGGCAGTACATGAACTATAGGCACTGAAGGTTTGGGGGACTTCTGAATAGACCAGGATGGGGATCCCTGATATCTCAAGGGTTGCACCTGGATCTCATTACACCAGCCCCATCCTCTAGAAGAGAGAGAGAGAGAAACAAGGAGTTGTTCTCCATTCATTTCTCCTCTGAGGTCTCAATTTTGAAGACTTTAATGGTAACCAGTCCTTCCCCCCTGTACAACTGGCTTTTCTCCACTGCAGATTGCACTGCACTTTGCTTAACTCCATTCAGTTTGTGACCTCTTCTCCAATTTACCAATTCTGATTCACATGCTCCATCTTTCTCCCACAGAGAAGAAACAGCCGGCTTTTGGACTTCCAAACCTCCTGGAAAAAAGCCAAGCTCCCATAAACTGCAGAATGATTGTGTGAATTAAAATGTTCACATGATATCAACCGTGCAGTTACTCCAAAGTTTATTTTGGAAAATATTACATTTGGAAAATGGGAAGCATTCCAGAGTATTCCCTTACCTTGAAATATCAGTAGACACAAGGGTATTTTGAGATCATTTCTTGGTCAAAAGTTAGCAAATAATCTGTACAATTAGACACATAAAATTGCCTTAAATAACATTAGTTAAGGACTCTGGGGCTTAAAAATTTCTATAGAGTATTTGTTGAGAAATTTGGGACAAAAGGCTATAATTTTAACTCACTGAAGCAAACTTTCAAAATGCCTTTGAGTTAACTCCCAGTTGACTTTTATTGCACATTTCACTTCCAATCATCAACGATTAGACCTTGGTCAGTTCCATGTTTCCCAAAATCTTACATGCTTCAAACTCTATCCCTCTGGCTATAAGAGGCAAAAGAGTTTAGAGTCCTAGCGAGAACTGTATCCAAACCCTAACAGCCCAGGCATCCAAGGGCCCAAGGGGCCTATACATTTCTCCCTTACTCTCCTCTTCCATCCTTTTCTTCTCAGCTTAGTTTTGCAGTGCTAAAGCCACAAGAGGAGAGGTTCTACAAGGTCAGATGTCCCAGGGAGATCTTATTGATGCACCTCTTTCTCTAATGCAGCCCAGTTCCCAGTGCCTATGATATATTTGCAGTGGCTACCATACAAATTAGATTGGAGGGCCTTAAGAAAAAAGGCCTAGAATGATAAACAGATTACAGTCCTTGTATATTTATTCTGGCTTTGAAATATGAAAAGGCCTGAAACTCAATATTGTCCATTATCTCATTTATGAAAAAGAAAACCCAGTGCATGTGTGTGTGTGTGTGTGCGCAAATGCATAAAGAAAATGGTTACCTCTGGGAAAGAAAGGGTAATTAGACAAGAGTAAAGGCGGACTCTTAAATGTATATATATAGAGATAGATATATAAACAGACTTTTTTTTTTTTTCTTTTTTTGAGACGGAGTCTTGCTCTGTCGCCAGGCTGGAGTGCAATGGTGCAATCTCAGCTCACTGCAACCCCTAACTCCCTGGTTCAAACAATTCTCCTGCCTCAGCCTCCTGAGTAGCTGGGATTACAGGCGTGTGCCACCATGCCCAGCTAATTTTGTATTTTTAGTAGAGATTCCATTTCACCATGTTAGTCAGGCTGGTCTCGAACTCCTGACCTCAGATGATCCGCCCACCTCAGCCTCCCAAAGTGCTGGGATTACAGGTGTGAGCCACCACACCCAGTGGTTAAGTTTCTTAAGCCCTCCAAGTCTCAATTTTCTCATCTATAAAATGATCTGTTATGAGAATGAGGGGTAAATGCTAATAACATAGGCAAACACCTAAAACAGTGTTTAATGCAATACAATGGTAATTGTTATTGGTACTTTTATCATCATTATTGGTTCCTTCTATAATTGATAATTCTTCTTACTTTTTTTTTTTTTTTTTTGAGATGGAGTCTCGCTCTGTCACACAGGCTGGAGTGCAGTGGAGCAAGCTTGGCTCACTGCAACCTCTGCCTTCCAGGTTCAAATGATTCTCTTGCCTCAGCCTGCCAAGTAGCTGGGACTAGAGGCATACAGCGCTATGTCTGGCTAATTTTTTGTAGTTTTAGTAGAGATGGGGTTTCACTATATTAGCCCGGCTGATCTCGAATTCCTGACCTCGGATGATTCACTTGCCTCGGCCTCTCAAGGTGCTAGGATTTCAGGTGTGAGCCACGGCAATTGGCCTCTTCTTACCTTTTCCTGTTGCTGTTTGTTTCCAAAACCCCTTCGAAATGCATTCTCTTCTTATGTTATCAATTCTCCTCAGCTTCTAATCATCAATCACTTTATGGTAAATATACAAAACATCTAAATAAAAATAATTTTTAAATTCAATTATACTTTCCCATTTTACAAGAAAAAAAAAGTGTTATACAGCATGTGTGCCTTCTGTGATTGGTACTGGGATAGAACCTGGATTTTGTCTTTACCTGGAATGCAAAGATGATCATTGAAATGCAGGCTCCAAGGAGCTCCTAGTCCAGTGGAAATGATAGAACACACTAAGAACGTATTCAGAGATATCTGAAACTGCCTTTCTTTCTCATTGGTGTGTGGGAGACTGTCATACTCCCTTAGTAAGTATGGCATTTAGGCAGGAAACTTAAATTGGAAGTAAAACCCCCCTGATTTCTGAGAGCAGTCAGATGGTAGCTCCTGCCTGCCTTCCCAGCTAATTGCCTCCCATTAAGATAGTGAGTGGGTACAGGACAGGGAAAGGAGACAAGTAACTAAAGATGAGCATGAGGAATTAGGGTCAGAGGATGCCAGGGAGTGAAGAAAAGGAAGCAGTGTAATTAAAAGAGGCAGTAGAGGGATGTTTGTTGGCGGAACTAAGCAGAATGACTGAGGGTCCAGGCTCTGGAATCAAAATGCTTAGTTTCGTATCCAACTCCTTTACCTATGAAGTCTTTGACCCTAGACAATCCTCTTGATCATGAGTATCTCTGTTTTCCTCATCTGTAAAATGGGGGTCATAAATTACTATCTTCATAGGATTGTTGTGAGAATTAAATGAGATAATAGACATAGAACAGACAGAGCCTGGGACACAGTAAATGCTTAATAAATATTGACCTACCTTATGTTGGTAGAAGATGTCTAGGGTGATGCTTGTTGTCTTGGGCATAGTTAGCCATGTAAGACAGCCCGCTGGGAGGACCTGTGTGACTCAGCCACATGTGGGACACAGACAACAAGCTGCCTTCATAGCTCTTTGCCTTCCACCTCCAAGAGAGGAGGAGAGTTGTTTGCCTTGCTTCTTGCTCTACCCATAGCAGCTAGAATAGTGTCACTCACTGTGCAGATACTTAGTACATACTTATTGAATTAGTGATACATGAATGCATACCTAGAAAGGGTTTAATGCCTTATTCATCGGGAAAACTGCTACTATTTTTTCGAGGCATAATTAAAATTCTTTGAACTCCTCTGGTCTACCCCTCCAGAACCCCCCAAAAGTTAGGCACTTCTGCTTCTGCCTTTATTTACTCATATATCTTTTGGTTTTATTGAGAGTCTTGCTCTGTTGCCCAGGCTGGAGTGCAGTGGCATGATCTCAGCTCACTGCAAGCTCCACCTACCGGTTCACACCATTCTCCTGCCTCAGCCTCCTGAGTAGCTGGGACTACAGGTGCCCGCCACCGCGCCCGGCTAATTTTTTATATTTTTAGTAGAGATGGGTTTCACTGTGTTAGCCAGGATGGGCTCGATCTCCTGACCTTGTGATCTGCCTGCCTTGGCCTCCCAAAATGCTGGGATTACAGGCGTGAGCCACCTCACCCGGCCTATTCCTCATATATCTTACATTATACTTTCATTTAATTTCCATGTATATTTTCCCTATTAGACAGGAGAAATCACAGAGGCACGAACTCTTTTAACCTTTGACACAAGAATGCCTTGCAAGGAACTAAACATAAGTTTGTCTCCTCTGCTTTTGGAGGCCTTGGGGCTTGAATTATTGAGACACAAAAGCTAATCACCTCTCAGGAGGTGATAGATAGGAATCCTGGAATTTGGAGTTTGGGATTCATGGCAAGCTTTCTAAATCCTATTGCCAAGGAAGGAGCTTTTGTGTCTAAAGGTCAACAGAAAACTGCTGCCAGGAGAGGTGGCCCTGGAGACCACCTAGATAGTCACTTTAGCTGAGGGCATGAAAGGGCCTTTTGTCTGTGAGAAGTATGAATATAGTGCTTTTTTATTTTTACAGTTGAAATGGAAAGTGGGCTGGCCTCTGGTATTGCAGTCTGTGAGGTGCTAATGCTTCAGCCAGTCAGAGTGAAGGTGGATTGGTGGTGGGGATTGAAGGGGAATGGTTTTATGTGATGCAAAGGACTGAGCACTAAATGCTGCAGACTGGGAGATCCAGCAAGGGACATTCTCTGTTGATCATGGCATCAAAAGAATGGAGTCTCTCATGAAGACACCTTCCATCAAAGTACAACGCTAGCTGATGCGGTAAACTGGATCAGCAGCAGTGTCTGACACTGAGCTGCTACAGGCCCTGGCTGACGGTGGAAGGCCAACTTTCAACAGCAACACTATGAGGCATGCAGGAATAGCAGTGGGTGCTTGGATATCAGGGCTTACCTTAACTTGAAGCAGAAGTCAAATGGACCTCCCAGTTGGAATGTGTACACCCTCCAGGGTTCTCAGAAGAGCTAGAAGAAGGGAAAGGGGTCCCAAAAAAGAGACAACAGATTCCACACAAACCTAACATGAGGGGACTCAAGTCATTTTTCATTTAAATAGGAAAATTGAATATGCTGTCATAATTCTACCTTGAATGTTGAGGAGCTGACACCAGCTACACGTCAGTGGATCGACTTTGGTTTCTACCATACTGCTTGGCACATGATGGGGTTCATTACATGATTAGAGTACTAACAAATGGATACACGGAATGTGACTATAAAATGTTCAATAAGATTTCCACAGATTTGATTAGGAACCCATTTCGGTTTTCTTTTATATTCTGCAAACCCATGTTAAACAGGTTACTAAGATACAAAAACTGTTTTATGGTGTGCTCCATATACATACACCCAGTCTACCTGGACGCACCAGACGGTGATTAAAGAGGAGGTCAGGTTTACCTTGTAATGTCCAAATTACTGTGGCTCAAACTTTCATCTCATCTAATGACAGAAAATCCTGTCTTTTATGAGGCCCCTCTCTGCAAGTAGGTCTTTGCGCCTCCCAGTCGGTCACATGTTCCACAAACCCATACTGCCCTAGCCATCCCTGTGGTGGCAGATTGCTCATCGTAGCTCCACCACTGTCACCCCTCATCTCCCACAACCCCAGGATTGATGCCACTGTAGCTATGCTGGTCTCAGGGAGAGAAAGGCTTTTCTTCCCTTTGCTAGATGATCCCAAAGGTGGACACAGACCCTTTAATTTCCCACAGCATGATGAAGACCAAACATTATTTTGCAGAATGTTTAAGGATATGAGAAAGGAATTATAAAACTGACAAACAAAAATGCCTACTAATTCTGAATGTTCTCAGAGTCCACAAGCCAGAGCATAGTCTGCCTTGGGCTCTTAGAGCGGCAGTCCCCAACTGTTTTAGTACCAGGGACCGGTTTTGAAGAAGACAATTTTTCCATGGATGGTGGTGGGAGAGGGTTTTGAGATGAAACTGTTCCACCTCAGATCATTAGGCATTAGATTCTCATAAGGGGCACGCAACCTAGATCCCTCTCATGCACAGTTCACAGTGGGGTTCAAGCTCCTGTGCTGCCGCTGATCTGACAGGTGCTGGAGCTCAGGTGGTAATGCTTGCTTGCCTGCCACTCACTTCCTGCTGTGCAGCCCGGTTCCTAACAGGCCGTGAATTGCTCCTGGTCCACAGCCCAGGGTAAACTCCTGTGGGTAAACTCCAGCCCTCCCCCATTCATGGGGTCAGGCCTCTCCCTAAGGTCTCTGTGATATCATCGTATAAAAGCAAAATATCCAATGGGGCATATTCTCCAAAATCTGCATTTGAATATTACTGTGTATGACAGAATAGCAGGCCAGTCTTTTAGCATGAAGCCAAGCCCAGTCCCATTATTTTTACAACATTTTATCCAGCATGAACTCAAAATCAGAACCACAGTTTCTCTGCAGTCCTAAAGTCTTCTCTCCCAATCTCCCATGAGAAGCTGTTTAAACAGGAAGCATGAGCATTTCTACTACAATAAACAATACCATACAGGCTGGAGTAGCCTACACCCGCACTTTAAAGGAAACATTTCCCCAAAGGCATAGTAAACTGCTGATATGTAGCTTTGCCCATAATAAAGATAATTTTTGCTATTACTATGCAGAAAAGTTTAGCTCTCTAAAGATACAGCTGTCAAACCCCCATTCCTGAAAAGGATCTGGCTTAATATAAGCATATCTAACCTGGTCCATTTAGATAATTATTCCCAAACCAAGGGTGAATCTGCCTCAAGATGAATGAAAGTTTCCACCTCCTGCAAAAACTACATGAAGATCTGAAATTACAACATTCAAGGCACCATCCCCACTCTAGCCTTCACAGATCTCAGGCCCATTTTTAGTTAAGGTTCTGGTTACAAGTATTATGTGACTGCCTACCCCCAGTGATCTCTGCTTTTCTTAAGGGTATCACTCACAAAAGGGAATCTAGCCCTAAAAAGAGAGCAGAAGGGAAACTGCTGCCTCTTTCCGGGCAACGCAGCCTTTCCCCTTTTCCACGACCACATAAATATGGAACTAATTTTGATTTATTTTTCTTGAAACTTAGATACCTGGCTTGTCAACAATAATTCAAAAATAATTTTATGAAGTTTTAAGAATTAGAGTTAGTCAAATAGTGAAATTGAGATTCTTTAGAGATTCAATTTCTGTAATCATAGGTCATACAGAACTAAATGAATTTGGAGGTGTGGATTCTAATGGGTTTAGGTTGTAGAGACTGTCAACTCAGACAAATGGAAATAAAAGGTGAACTTTCTCAATAAGTTTCTGAATAGACTTTAAGGTTTTATAATGAACAACAGCTGGCAAGTGCTTACGTGTCTCTTTCCATTTATTTTGGCCAGTAGCCCAAACAATGAAAATAGATTTTTGCCAATCATAGACTTAAAAATCATCAATGGGGAATGCCATTTTAAATTTAAAAGCACAAGTAGGTATGCAGTATACAGAAATGAGCCATAAAGAACTTTCTATTTTCTTGCCTTCAGTTCTAGTCATTCAAATGTTTATTGCCTACCATGTACCAGGCATTGTGCTAGGTCCTAAAGTAGAGAGCAAAACGAGTAAGTAAAGCTGCCATGTCCTTACCTCCTGGTCGGGGAATAGAGGTGAGTGGGGTGACAGAATACACTGTTAACTAAAATATTAAAATAAAAAACCTGTTCTCAGTTGATAACAGATGTATGGACCATGTTCAGAAAAGACAACTAACTCTACCCAGAAGGCTTCACAGAGAAGTTGCATTTCAGCTGGATCCTGAAAGGTGAATAGAAGGTCACCAAAAGAAGGGGAGATAAATTAAGTATTTGTTTGTTGTTTATCTTTGTTACTAGACTGGCTATAAGTTCTGTGTGGGTAGGGACTGGATCTTGCTCAATGTTGCATTTTTGGTGCTTGAAAACACCTCAAGTGTTCTAAACTATCTGTTGACTAACTAACTGAACAGTATTTCAGGCAAAGCGAACCATATGCACAATAGCAAAATAAATAACAGAATGATTTTTCTAGGCTATGGCTTTTAATATCAACACTGCTAGCTCCTGGAGAGGAAAGAGGTGTATCATAAGATGGCTAAAAAGGGCAGGTGTTATAGAAGGAACCAGCAGATCTGCATTCTATTCCCATCCCTGTCATTAACTAACTACATGACTGAATAAATGCTTAGCTTGTACTACCTGTAGTTTTCTCACTTGTAAAATAGCTTTGGAAGAGTATATTATCTTAAGTATAGCAGGACGATCTGCAGACAAAACTCCTCAGACACCAAGTTAAAGAAGGAAGGGGTTTATTCGGCCGGGGGCATCGGCAAGACTCCTGTCTCAACAGCCGAGTCCCACAAGCGAGCAATTCCTGTCCCTTTTAAGGGCTCACAACTCTAAGGGGGTGCATGTGAGAGGGTCGTGATCGATTGAGCAAGCAGTGGGTACGTGACTGGGGGCTGCATGCACTGGTAATTAGATTGGAACAAAACAGGATAGGGATTTTTCACAGTGCTTTTCTATACAATGTCTGAAATCTATAGATAACATAACCGATTAGGTCAGGGGTCAATCTTTAACTACCAGGCCCAGGGTGTGGCACTGGGCTGTCTGCATGTGGATTTCATTTCTGCCTTTTAGTTTTTACTTTTTCTTTCTTTGGAGGCAGAAATTGGTCATAAGACAATATGAGGGGTGGTCTCCTCCCGTATAAGAAAAAAAATTAAAGAAAGATCAATAATATATGACTGCATTTTTCCCTCCTTTTTCTAAATGCAAAATTGATATATGCATCCCAGCTTTAAGATGGCCAACCACGTGCATACTGATCATCTCTTCCTTTCTCAACAAGACTGCGGCACTGACAAAAAAATTAATGAATGTTCAAAAACAGGGCAGAGATGTCCCTTGGATCAGAAGCTGTGAGTAGATAAGAAACCAGAGCAGTGAGCTGTGGCTCTCCCCACCTCAAAGCTGCTGTTGTTGGTCACGTATTGCCCTAACTGAGGGCCTTCTAGATTTCTATTACCTAACTAAAGAGATAAAAAGATAGAAAGATTGAAACAGAAAGAAAAGCTAAGAGATATGGAGGTTACAGGAATTTTACAATCAATCTAATGCAGGCATTTAAAAAATGTCTTTGTTCCAGGAATCTCTGTAGCAGTTTAGTGAAGACTATGGATACCTTCTCAGAATAATACCTTTAAATGCATAAAATAAAATACAGAGGAGAACAAGATGGCCGACTAGAAGCAGACAAGTGGAACAGCTCCCTTGACCACCACGGACACTTGAGGTAGCAGGGAGAGCTACTTAGAGAAGTGGTGGGGCAGCAAACCAGCTGATGTGGAGCCCAGAGGGTTTGGTGCCAGAGTATTTGTAGTGGAGCACAGCCAGGGACGGCCATCCCTCTAGCTTGACTTGCTCCTTTAAGAGACTTTAGCCCTAGGGAAGCTGTCAGACCTAATCTCTGCAGGGCAGTCTTGCACATCAGATGGGGCTGGTCCAACCTGAGCACTTCTTGGTTTGCTGGCCTTTCTTGGGGCCCCAGCATGGCCACACCTGCTTACAGGGCAGTCTCAGATGTCCTGGGGGCACACACCATGGCTTCTGCACCAGCAGACAGTGCCTGACCTGTGGAGAGCTCCAGTGATATGGCCCCTATGGCTACACACCAGCCTGCATGTTCCCTCCCTATAGTGCAGCCTCCCCTAGGCCCACCGCAACTTCCCACATTGCTTTTCTGGCCCACATCTACACAGATGGGTTTTACTTGCCTTGTCTTGCCAGCATGTGGGAGTGCAGTCTGCCCTCCTTCCCCTCCCTGGCCACTGCTCCCTGCTCCCACCATTGGAGAGAGACCCTTGGCAGGTACAGAGCCAGAAAGCCCTGCCAGCACCTTGCTCTTGCCCTAATACTGCACAGACAACACTGTGCAGGGGATCCTCAATGAAAGAAAGCTAAAAATCATGATAAAACAATGCAGCAGTTGACAGACAAAATAGCCATTATAGAGATGAACGTAACCTACCTGATAGAGCTGAAAAACACACTACAAGCTGCCACACTTTGGCCCCCACAGCACAGTGAACTCCAATCCTTGAGGATCCAGAGAGCAAAGTTGGGTCCCAATACAAGTCCCCCAGAGTTTGAGCACACAGTCCAGAAGTTGGGAGCTGAGTATTGGCCCCCTAAAATCTCCCAGAAATGAAGCCAGCCAGCTGAATGTACCTTATGCTATAATCAAACCCTCAAGGTCATCAAATAGGATAAAGAAAAAAAAAAAAATCCCATCTGAAGGTCAGCAGTCTCAAAGGTTGAAGGTAGATAAGCCCACAGCGATGAGTAAGAATCAGCACAATAATGCTGTAAACTCAAAAAGCCAGAGTGCCTTCTTTCCTCCAAATGACCACATCACCCTTCCAGCAAGGTTTTGGAACTGGAGTGAGGCTGAGATGGCCGAAATGAAAGAAGTAGAATTCAGAATATGGATAGGAACAAAGTTCATTGAGCTACAGAAGTATGTTGAAACCCAATGTAAGAAAACTAAAATTCATGATAAAACAATGCAGGAGCTGACAGACAAAATAGCCGGTATAGAGATGAATGTAACCTACCTGATAGAGCTGAAAAACACACTACAAGAATTTCATGGCTGGGCATGGTGGCTTATGCCTGTAATCCCAGCACTTTGGGAGGTTGAGGCAGGCAGATCATGAGGTCAGGAGATCAAGACCAGCCTGGCTAATATGGTGAAATCCCGTCTCAACTAAAAATACAAAAAAATTAGCCAGGCATGGTGGTGGGCGCCTGTAGTCCCAGCTACTCAGGAGGCTGAGGCAGGGGAATGGCATGAACCCAGGAGGCTTGCAGTGAGCCAAGATCTTGCCACTGCACTCCAGCCTGGGTGACAGAGGGAGACTCCATCTCAAAAACAAACAAACAAACAAACAAAAAACAAAGAATTTCATAATGCAATCACAAGTGTTTTTTTTTTTTGAGATGAAGTCTCGCACTGTCACCCAGGCTGGAGTACAGTGGCACAATCTTGGCTCACTGAAACCTCCACCTCCCAGGTTCAAGTAATTCTCCTGCCTCAGCCTCCTGGAGAGCTGGGATTATAGGTGCCCACCACCAATCCTGGCTAATTTTTGTATTTTTAGTAGAGACAGGGGTTTCACCATGTTGGTCAGGCTGGTCTCGAACTCCTGACCTCGTGATCCACCCGCCTCAGCCTCCCAAAGGACTTGGATTACAGGCATGAGCCGCCACCCCTGGCCAACATTCTTAAAAAAGAAGAAATTCCAACCCAGAATTTTATATCTGGCCAAAGTAAGCTTCATAAGCAAGGGAGAAATAAGATCCTTTTCAGACAAGCAGATGCCGAAGGAATTCATTACCACCAGACCTGCCTTACAAGAGCTTCTGAAGTAAGCACTAAATATGGGAAGGAAAGAGTTACCAGTCACTACCAAAACACACTGAAATACACAAACCAGTGACACCATAAAGCAACCACATAAACAAGTCTGCAAAGTAACCAGCCAACATCATGATGACATGATCAATCCACACATAGCAATACTAACCTTAAATGTAAATGGGCTAAATGCATCAATTAAAAGATACAGAGTGGTAAGTTGGATAAAGAACCAAGATCCATTGGTATGCTGTCTTCAAGAAACCCTTCTCACATGCAATGACACACCTAGGCTTAAAATGAAAGTGTGGAGAAAAACCTACCAAGCAAATGGAAAACAGAAAAAAGTAGGGGTTGCAGTCCTAGTTTCTGACAAACCAGATTTTAACCCAAGAAAGTTAACAAAAGACAAGGGCACTACATAATGGTAAAGAGTTCAATTTAACAAGAAAATCTAACTATCTAAATATACATGCACCTAACACAGGATCACCCAGATTAATAAAGCAAGTTCTTAGAGATCTTAAAAGAGACTTAGACTCCCACACAATAATAGTGGGAAATGTTAACACCCCACTGACAGTATTAGATCACCAAGACAGAAAATTAATAAAGATATTCAGGACCTTAACTGAGCACTGGATCAAATGAACCTGATAGATATCTACATAACTCTCTACCCCAAAACAATAGAATATGCAGCATTCTCATTGTCACATGGCACATACTCAAAAATCGATTATATAACTGGAAATAAAACACTCCTCAGCAAATGCTAAAGAACTGAAATCATAAGAAACAATCTTTTGGACCACAGAACGAACAATTAGAAATCAAGACTAAGAAATTCAGGCCGGGCGCGGTGGCTCAAGCCTGTAATCCCAGCACTTTGGGAGGCCGAGACGGGCGGATCACGAGGTCAGGAGATCGAGACCATCCTGGCTAACACGGTGAAACCCCGTCTCTACTAAAAATACAAGAAAATTAGCCGGGCGAGGTGGCGGGCACCTGTAGTCCCAGCTACTCGGGAGGCTGAGGCAGGAGAATGGCGTGAACCCGGGGAGGCGGAGCTTGCAGTGAGCTGAGATCCGGCCACTGCACTCCAGCCTGGGGCACAGAGCAAGACTCCGTCTCAAAAAAAAAAAAAAAAAAAAAGAAATTCACTCAGCATTTTGTGAAGAGATGAAGACTGAGTTGTTGTGGCCTGTTGCTGCCAACCTCAAGCAGCAGTTGGCTGTCTCTACATAGAACCCAGGAGTAGGAGACTCATAATCGAACCTTTTCTCCTTCCCCATCCTGTTTTCAGCTTTATGAGAAATCTTATTATCAAACACAATGGCCAGCAATGTTACCAACAAGACAGATCTCTGCTCCATGAACTCCTGTGTGTTCTTTGGGAATCTCAACACTCTTGCAGTCAAGAAGTCTGATGTGGAAGCAATCTTTTCAAAGTATGGCAAAATT
Organism: Macaca fascicularis; assembly: GCF_037993035.2. NCBI lineage: Eukaryota > Metazoa > Chordata > Mammalia > Primates > Cercopithecidae > Macaca > Macaca fascicularis. The sequence goes on from NC_088388.1 coordinate 86,042,802, forward strand.
GTGGGTTCCTCGGTTCATAAGAACTTTGCCTTTGTTCAGTATGTTAATGAGAGATATGCCCAGGCTGCTGTAGCAGGAGAGAATGGCAGAATGATTGCTGGCCAGGTTTTTAGATATCCTGGCTGCAGAGCCAAAAGTGAACCTAGGAAAGCAGGTGTGAAATGATCTGTAGCAGAGATATATGGCTCCTCTTTTGATTTGGACTATGACTTTCAGTGGGATTATTATGACAGGACGTACAGTTACTGAGCACATGTTCCTCCTTTTTCTCCTATTGCTTGGGCTGTAGTACCATTGAAACACCACTGTGTATCAGGAAACACCTCAAGAAGGGGCAAAAGTGGCTGGGTGTGGTGGCTCACACCTGTAATCCCACCACTTTGGGAGGCCAAGGTGGGTGGATCATGAGATCAGGAGCTCGAGACCATCCTGACCAACATGGTGAAACCCCCATCTCTACTAAAAATACAAAAGTTAGCTAGGTGTGGTGGCGCATGCCTGTAATCCCAGCTACTCAGGAGGCTGAGGCAGGAGAATCACTTGAACCCAGGAGGCAGAGGTTACAGTGAGCTGAGATCACACCACTGCACACTCCAGCCTAGGCAACAGAGTGAGACTCTGTCTCAAAAAAAGAAAAAAAAAAGAGAAAGAAGGGCCAAAAGTAGCTTCAATTCTAAGAGTGAATAGTGGGGATCTTCCAAGTCTGGAAAGTTGAAAGGAGATGGTCTTCAGGCCATTAAGAAGGAATTGAAACAGATAAAACAAAAGGTGGATTATCTCCTGGAAAAAATTGAAAAGGAACAGAGCAAACAAGCAGTAGAGATGAGGAATAAGGCAGAAGAGGAGCAGAGCCATCAGTTCCACGAAGAGAGATGAGACTAATGTGAAGATAGTTTCTGAAGGGGGTGCAGGTGACTCTCCTGAAAGGGGAACCTACTAGATGATGATGATATTGAAGATGGGGGATGACCAGCTGGAGTTGATCAAGGATGATGAAAAAGAGGCTGAGGAAGGAGAGGATGACAGAGACAGTGCCAATGGTGAGGATGATTCTTTTTTTTTTTGAGATGGAGTCTCGCTCTGTTGCCCAGGCTGGAGTGCAGTGGCGTGATCTCGGCTCACTGCAAGCTCCGCCTCCCAGGTTCACATCATTCTCCTGCCTCAGCCTCCCGAGTAGCTGGGACTACAGGCACCCGCCACCACGCCTGGCTAATTTTTTGTATTTTTAGTAGAGACAGGGTTTCACAGTGTTAACCAGGATGGTCTCGATCTCCTGACCTCGTGATCTGCCCGCCTCGGCCTCCCAAAGTGCTGGGATTACAGGCGTGAGCCACCGCGCCCGGCAAGGATAATTCTTAAGCACATGGTGAGGTCTGGAAATCTTATCCCATTATTTACCTAGGTGCTTCTCTAAGATCAAAATTTTCACCAGATCCTCTCCCCTAGTATCTTCAGCACATGCTCACTGTTCTCCAAATCCTTGTACTTGTTCTGTTCATTAATTCTTATTGCCCTGCTCCTAGTCCCATTTTCAATTCCTATGATGCTCCTGGTAGTTTTATTAAGTCTTACCCTGTAATTTTTGCTTTTAATTTTGATACCTGTTTGTGACTTAACAATAAAAAGGATGTATGGGTTTTATCAACTGTCTCCAAAATAATCTGTTATGCAGGGAGTACAGTTCTTTTTATTCATACATAAGTTCAGTAAATGCTTCCCTAACTGTAAAAGCAATCTCAGGAGTTGAGTAGCTCCTGAAAGAAGCTTTGACTTAGAAGTATGTGTGTTACACCCCCACATAAGTATGCTGTGTGGGGCAGTTCAACACAAATGTAACAATGTATTTCTTTGAATGAGAATTGGCATGTCAAATGCATCCTCCAGAAATACAGTGTTATTGTCTTATGATTTGTTTTCTAAAGTTGATAATGTAGATTATTTTTGTGAAAAACCTGATGTTTGGGACCTTTTTTCCTCAAAATAAATCCTTATTAAACCAGGAATTTTAGGGCAAAAAACTCAAAACCATAAAATTACATGGAAATTGAATAACCTGCACCTGAATGACTTTTGGGTGAATAATGAAATTAAAGCAGAAGTCAGGAAGTTCTTTCAAACTAATGAGAACAAAGATACAACATACCAGAATCTCTGGGACACACAGCTAAAGCAGTGTTAAGAGGGAAATTCATAGCACTATATGCCTACATCAAAAAGACAGATCTCAAGTTAACAACCTAATATCACAACTAAAAGAACTAGAGCACTAAGAGCAAACAAATCCCAAAGTTAGCAGAAGACAAAAAGCAACCAAAATCAGAGCTGAACTGAAGGAGGTTGAGACACAAAAAACCATTCAAAAAGTCAATGAATCCAGGAGCTGGTTTTTTGAAAAATAAAATAAAATAAAATAAAATAGAAAGATTGCTAGCTAGACTAATCAAGAAGAAAAGAGAGAAGATTCAAATAAACACAATCAGAAACAACAAAGGGGCTATTACCACTGACCTCACTGAAATACAAACAACCATCAGAGAATATTGTGAACACCTCTGAGGGGAAATTTACTGGGAATCTATAATTCTTTTTTTTTTTTTTTGAGACAAAGTTTCACTCTTGTTGCTCAGGTTGGAATGCACTGGAGTGGTCTTGGCTCACTGCAACCTCCGCCTCCTGGGTTCAAGTGATTCTCCTGCCTCAGCCTCCCAAGTAGCTGGGATTACAGGTGAGCACCTCTACAACCAGCTAATTTTTTGTACTTTTAGTAGAGATGGGGTTTTGCCATTTTGGCCAGGCTGATCTTGAACTCCTGACCTCAGTTGATCCACCCGCCTTGGCCTCCCAAAGTGCTGGGATTACAGGTGTGAGCCACTGTGCTCTGCCTATAATTCTTTGGATAACAAAATTATCATTAGTTTGTGGTAGAATGAAGGCAAAATAATGATACATTCAGAAAATTTAGCACTCATTACCTAAAAATAAACTCTTAACAAAAGAAAAATTTCTTTAGAAGGAAGTATTGGAATGTAGGAATAACGCATACTAGTTGGGAAAAAATTAAATGTTGGTATATATATATATAAAGTAAAAGGTGAAAGGGCTCTGCCTATCCCTTTATTTGTTTTTGTTTGTTTGTTTGTTTTTTTGAGATGGAGTTTCACTCTTGTTGCCCAGGCTGGAGTGCAATGGCACGATCTCGGCTCACCACAACCTCCCCCTCCTGGGTTCAAGCAATTCTCCTGCCTCAGCCTCCGAAGTAGCTGGGATTACAGGCATGCACCACCAGGCCCGGCTAATTTGTATTTTTAGTAGACACGCGGTTTCTCCATGTTTGTCAGGTCAGTCGCGAACTCCCAACCTCAGTTGATCTGCCCGCCTCGGCCTCCCAAAGTGCTGGGATTACATGCGGGAGCCACCGCACCTGGCCCCTTTATTTTTTGTATATTCTCCTACACCGTTTTTAATGACTACATAAATATATATACAAATATATACACACACCCAACTTTTATTCTTTAAACAGTGAGCTCACTCTATGTAAAATACTTTGTGCTCTCTTTCCCTTTATTCCCAATTGAATATCATAAATATTCTTCAATATTGGCATGTGCAGATCTACCTTATCCTTTTTGCTATCTGCATTCCATGATATAAATATATCATAAGTTTATACATGTCTATTTAACATGAACGTTTAGATTATTTTAAATATTTTTTGCTCTTATAAATAATGCATGACTAAGTTTTTTGTTAGTATTTCTATAGGATAGAGGCCTAGAAGTATAATTGTTGGATCACAGGATAGAGACATTTAAAATGCTGATAGGGCCGGGTACAGTGGCTCACTCCTGTAACCCGAGCACTTTTGGGTGCTGAGGCGAGAGGACTGCTTTAGCCCAGGAGTTTGAGACTAGCCTGGGCAAGATGGGGAGACCCCCATCTCTCCAAAAAAAAAAAAAAAAGTAAACTGTTTATAGATCCTGCCAAAATAACTTCTAAAAATATTGCTAATTTATAGTCAGACTAAAAGTATATGGAATGTAGTATTTTAAGGAAATAAATCTTCAAACATGAGAATAGGCACAAAATACAAAGAATCTAGATGATAATGTTTTTAAAAACAGATAGAAAATGTGCATTATTGGCTGGGTGCGGTGCCTCATGCCTGTAACTCCAGCACTTTGATAGGCTGAGGCAGGCAGATCACAAGGTCAGGAGTTGGAGAATAGCCTGGCCAACATGGTGAAAACCCATCTCTACTAAAAAAAAAAAAAATACAAAATTTAACCAGGCATGGTGGCATGCACCTGTAATCCCAGCTACTCAGGAGACTGAGGCAGGAGAACTGGGAGGCAGAGGTTGCAGTGAGCCAAGATCACGCCACTGCACTCCAGCCTGGGTGAAAGAGCAAGACTCCATCTCAAAAAAAAAAAAAAAGGAAATATGCATTAGTTTGAGTGCATATAACAGATGGCTTTGTCCATCAGACCACATGGAAAATATATTTCCAGAAGGGATTACAAACTAATCCAAAGAGATTTTGTAAGCAAGGAAGTCTTCAACTATTATTATGTCTTATTCTATTAAAAGCAGATCATCAAATAAATTCTTGCACATTAGTTTGTCTTTTACAAAGTAATCTTTTTTTTGAGATGGAGTCTCGCTTTGTCGCCCAGGCTGGAGTGCAGTGGCGCGATCTCAGCTCACTGCAAGCTCCGCCTCCAGGGTTCACACCATTCTCCTGCCTCAGCCTCCCAAGTAGCTGGGACTACAAGCCCCCGCCACTGCGCCCGGCTAATTTTTTTGTATTTTTAGTAGAGACAGGGTTTCACCGTGTTAGCCAGGATGGTCTCGATCTTCTGACCTTGTGATCCACCTGCCTCCACCTCCCAAAGTGTTGGGATTACAGGCGTGAGCCACCGCGCCTGGCCACAAAGTAATCTTAATAAGGAAAAACCTCTGCCTTTGGACTTGATTCTAACTATAATAGGATACTGAGTTGTCCTGTGAAAGTGACAAGATCCTTGATAAAAAGTATCTGCATCATCTTGGAATTTGTAGTGTTTGTAATGTGCAAGAATATGACTGATAAGCATGTTTGGACATGTACTTAAGACTTTGGGAAAACAGATATTGAAAACTTTAGAGAGAGAAAAAATATAGGGCCCATTATTTGAGTCTTCAAATAAGAAAGTTACTGTGGAGTGCTATCTATAGAGGTTTAACTACATAAGTATATATAATCTCTGCATTTTACTAATCCAACAAATGTTTGAGTGTGCCTATCTAGTAGATCCTGGGATAGGCACTAAAGGGGCTGCGTTAATGTTGGAGGAAATTGCAGTTTGGAGATTTTAATATATTTGATAAAAATCAATTCTCTGAATTACAGCAAAAATGTGTCTCAGTTTTGCAAGTGAGACTGTCAGTTGCAAAAAGCAAACAATAGCATTTCTTTTAGAAGATTATATTGATAACCTCTTAGGAGCACCATCTGTCACACAAAGAAATACAAGAGATGGTCCCTGACTTCAAAGTACTTGCAATTGTTTTAAGTATTTGAGTTAAAAAAAAAAAAAAGTATTGTTTAAAAAAAACCAGTAGAACCTTCACAAAGTAAAATAAAATGCTGGTACTGCATGTCATGCAGCGATTTTCAAAGGAATTGTGAAACGAAAGAGGTGCCTCACCATCAAAAACAGGCACACAGCATAGCAATAAGAACACTGAGGACATAGCAAATCCCAGAATGAGTAATTGAGAGTCACAATATGGTCAACAAGTAAGACATTGTTCCAGGTTTGGCAGAGGCTTCTGATAAGGAAAGGGGTAAGCTCTGTGCTTAGGGGCAAATGTTGCAATCTGAGTGAATGGTAGGCAGAATACAAAGTAACTAACTCTTCTTTTGCTATTGTATTGTCTATCAAATATAATCATTTATTACAAAGGTTATGATTAAGGATAATTGAAAGCCAAGGCCGTTGAGAAGAAAATCATAATGTTTCTATTTTCCATGAATTCAAGTGTTCAGGCCCAAGTAAATTACATCAATTATATATCATAGAAGAAAAGTAATTGGCAGCAACTGTGGAATTGTGACACGTATGGATAGTTTTGTATGCTCATAGGTAGTTTGAGAGGAGAGGAAGCTTTTGATGTTAGGCTATGATCATACTAAGTTTGTTTTTTTTTAAACTGAGTCTCACTATGTCCCCCAAGCTGGAGTGCAATGGCGCCATCTCGGCTCACTGCAACCTCCGCCTCCCGGGTTCAAGCTATTCTCCTGCCTCAGCCCCCCGCCCCTCCCCCAGAGTAGCCGGAATTACAGACGCGAACCACCATGCCCCGCTAGTTTTTGTATTTTTAGTAGAGATGGGGTTTCTCCATGTTGACCAGGCTGGTCTGGAACTCTGACCTTAGGCGATCCGTCTATTTAGGGCTTCCACAATGCTGGGATTACAGAACTGAGCCACCGTGCCCACCTGACAGATCCTAATATCTAAAATGGTGTAAAAAGATCAGGCGTGGTGGCTCACCTGCCACTGCACTCTGGTCTGGGAGACAGAGTGAGACTCTGTCTCCAAATAAAATATAAAATAAAATAGTCATTTATAGAAACTATAGACTAGAGCAATAAACAAAAAATTGTATACCGGAGTCAGTCATTCATTTCCTCAAACATTTTTTTTTTTTTTTTTTTTTGAGACGGAGTTTTGCTCTTGTCGCCCAGGGTGGAGTGCAATGGCACAATCTCAGCTCAACACAACCGCTGCCTCCCGGCTTCAAGCAGTTTTCCTGCCTCAGCCTCCTGAGTAGCTGGCATTACAGGCATGCACCGCCATACCCAGCTAGTTTTGTATTCTTAGTAGAGACAGGGTTTCTCCATGTTGGTCAGGCTGGTCTCGAACTCCCGACCTCAGGTGGTCTGCCTGCCTTGGCCTCCCAAAGTGCCGGGATTACAGGCGTGAGGCACTAAGCCTGGCACCTCAAAATGTTTTAGTTCCACCACAAGTATGCTAGGTGGTTAAGGAAAATACAACGATGACAAATAGGGCATAGATTCCGTCTGCAAGGAACTGAAAGTTTAATAGGAGAGTTAAAGAAGTAAAACAAAAACAAACAAGCTAATAAATTTAAAATGTAAAAGTCTTGCCTACTTGCTGTCTTTGTTTTTGTTTTGAGATGGAGTCTCACTTTGTCGTCCAGGCCGGAGTGCAGTGGTGAGATCTCACTGCAACTTCTGCCTCCTGAGTTCAAGCAATTATCCTGCCTCAGCCTCTCGAGTAGCTGGGACTACAGGCGCGTGCCACCACGCCTGGCTAATTTTTGTATTTTTTCAGTAGAGTCGGGGTTTTGCCATGTTGACTAGGCTGGTCTTGAACTCCTGACCTCAGGTGATCCACCCACCTCGGCCTCCTAAAGTGCTGAGATTACAGGCATGAGCCACCTCAACAGGCCTTAACGAGTACAGTGCTTTCAAATTTCCCTCCCACCAAGTCTTCTTTTATTAAATATTAAAAATGTTCTGTGTACAAGACACTGTGCTATGTGGTACAGAAGATAATAAAGATGAATCAGAAATAGATCTTGTCTTTAAGGAGCATTATGATGACTGAAAGTTTTATTAAAAATTTAAAACTGCGGGACGTGGTGGCTCATGCCTGTAATCCCAGCACTTTGGGAGGCCGAGGCAAGTGGATCACAAGGTCAGGAGATTGAGATCATCCTGGCTAACGGGGTGAAACCCCGTCTCTTCTAGAAATACAAAAAATTAGCTGGGCACGGTGGCGGGCACCTGTACTCCCAGCTACTCAGGAGGCTGAGGCAGGAGAATGGCGTGAACCCGGGAGGCAGAGTTTGCAGTGAGCTGAGATTGTGCAACTGCACTCCAGCCTGGGTGACAGAGTGAGACTCTGTCTCCAAAAAAAAAAAAAAAAATATGTGTATATATATATATATATACACACACACACACACACAGACATGTATATACACACACACTAAGTGATGATGATTAGTTTGCATTAGTTCATTTATAGTAAGCTATACTATTGTACATATATTCATTTAAGAAAAGAGAGTCATACAGTCCACAAAGATGGAAGAGAATCAGTGGAGGTTAGCTGGTTGTCTTACAGGTAGCCTGACCCTGCAATTGATATTTGTGACAGAGATGGTGCAAAATGCTTAACAAAATCTCATTTCATTTTCGTTTCCTGGTTTTATGGAAGGACTACATTTTCCATCCTCCTTTGGGTTAGGTTGGGGACATGTGACTAAGTTCTGGAAATGGGATGTAAGCAGAAGTGATGTAAACCACTTCCAGGCCTGGCCCTTAAAAGCGAAAGCAGTGATTGGTATCTACGAAAGTTAAATGTATGCTGGCCCCATGACCCAGCACATCTACTCTTAGGTATATGCTGAAGAAAAACAAAAGCATACGTCTACAAAAGTCAAGTAAAAGAATGTTCCTTGCTGGGTTATTCATAATAGGTTCAAACATGCAACAACACAAATGTCCTCAAATGAAAAAAATTGTGCTATATTCATACAATAAACTCAATATAGCAATAAAAATGAATGAACTATAGCTACATACAACAACATGCACAAGATCTTGAGTGAAGGAAGCCAGACACAAAAAATATTCAACATATGCATTTGTTAACATAAGCTTTAGGAACAGGCAAAATGAAGCTATGATGCTAGAAGTGAGAATAGTGGTTACCTCTGTTTGCGGGTGTATCTACTGGGAAGGGGCACAAAAGAGCCTTCTGGGGTGATGGAAATACTTTTTCTTCATCTGGATAGCAGTCTCAGGGCACATAGTAGTCTCCGTAAAGGCAAATTTAAAAATTCATCGAGCTGTACACTTAAATTTTGTGCATGCTGTTATGTAAAAGAACTAAAAATTATGCACACATAAAAAATCAAAGAAGCAAGAAAAAAAAAAATAAAAAGTGATCACAGAAGGCCCAGTGCAGATGGAAGAGGCTATATTCCTGAATCACTGGTTGCCCTTGCCCTGAAGGACTGGCCAGTCTGCTTTGGAATTTGTGTAAACACAAAATAAATCTTTCTTATTTTAAATTATCTGAGATTTACAGTGTATGTGGTATCTCAGCATAGCCTAACCGTTCTTGGCTAATACAGAATTCATTGCCACAAACAACCAGGGTTAAAAACCTGGTTTTGGCAGCATATCAGGGAGGCTCTTCCTTTCTCAGGCTAAGTGATATAAAACAAGCTTATAAATGAGTGTATAAATCAAGATGCCAATTTTTTAAATAACAATATAAAATTAAAGCCTCTCATACAAACTAGGTTATCTGTTGCCTAATATATAATCATTCTCTCTCTCAAGATAGATCTGCATGGGAAGCCAAACCACAATAAAAGTTTGTTTTATTCTCAGAAAGAAAACATTAGTTAGATGAGTCAATTGTTTAATGACATCTGTCCAGGAGAAGCTATGCATCCCATTTCATGGTCAATTCCTGAGGTCCCTGGGCTGCAGTTCTCACTCCCAGGTATGCACCTGAATTGCCTCAGTGGCTCCTCCTTTTTTATCTTCCAATTCTGTCAATACACTTTTCTTCTATAGATATGTTATTGCATAAGTCTACTGTCTTTAGAGAGATGTGGCTGGCCTCTAAAGCATTCCTTGTATACATCTACATGTTGATTTTGTGTTTTTCCTCTCAAAGAATAATTATAAATCTTTTACTTTTAAATTCTGTGGTTGGAGTGGTAGGGGTTTAATGTGGAGAGGATGGTGTCCTTAGCTATAGCTTCCAAGTACTGGTAACATCATGAAACTAATATAGACACTGGGAATTCTAGACAGCGTATGTACCTGAATATTTTGTAAGGCCACTTGAGAGTTTTTTGTATAATCTTTGAAGGCTTGAAGGGACGAAATTGCTATCAAAAGCTGGAGAAAAAGGGATCCCTGTTATACAGTGGCAGAAAGTTTAGCCACACTGTTGCCTGCTGAAATGCAGAAAATAGAAAAATATATCTAACAAACTGGTGCATTTGGTTAAGGAAATTTCCAGACAGACTGTTGAAAGTGCCAACTGATTAAAACAAAACCAAACCAAACCAAAACAAAAAAAACCTATATGGGATAAGATGTAGAGAGGTGAGATATAAAAGGAACAATTTCATTTTTAAGCAAAATTTAGAGAAAATATACATAGTCTAGGAACTTTGGGTTCAAAAATAAAACTGCTTTTCACTTCCAGCCTCTCCAGATGGTGAAACAACTAAGGCATTGCCTTGAGGGGAAGGTACAATCCAGGGTGCAGCTATTCAGATTTTTTGTAAAGACTGTACAAAGATTTAAAGCCATTTTACCTAGACTATTTCAGCTAGACAAAAGCAATTCTAAGTGTATAAGGGTGTTTTCCATCAGCTTTCTGACTCTCAGCCCAAGATGGGAAGTGTCTGTCTCAAAGAGGTTTGTGAGTGGGGCTTTTTTTTTCTGTTGGAGTGGATTATAATTTGATATACATGAAGTCCCCAAAATCTTAAAGAGAATTGTATTGGCAGACACACTGCCTACTTGTACTGAAAGGGCATATTATCTTTTAATATTCCAGATTTGAATATTTAAATTTATATTTACATCTTAGAAACTCAATATTTTAAATCAAATGATGTCAGGAAAAATCTGAATTATGTTGCAACAAAAATTAGTAGAAAATCAGAATTATTGCTGGGCATGGTGGCTCATGCCTGTAATCCCAGCACTTTGGGAGGCCGAGGCAGGTGGATTACCTAAGGTCAGGAGTTCGAGACCAGCCTGGACTACATGGCGAAACCCCATCTCTACTAAAAATACAAAAATTAGATGGGTGTGGTGGTGGGCATTGCTAATCTCAGCTAGTCGGGAGGCTGAGGCAGAAGAATCGCTTGAGCCCAGGAGGCAGAAGTTGTAGTGAGCCAAGATCATGCCATTGCACTCCAGCCTGGGTGACAGAGCAAGACTGTGTCTCAAAAAAAAGAAAAAAAAAAAAAAAAAGAAAAGAAAATCAGAATCATATGTAACTGTTGTGAAAAGCTTGGTTATTGATTGTTGCTGGAATCAAGAGCTACTACAATGTCATACTTCGAGTTTGCCGTACTTTGCCATCGTACTTGTGCCTGATAATTATTTCTACAATGATTGCATGTAGATCTAAACTAGTTTAGTGTCGTTAAATCCTCTGCATTAGATCCTAAGAGCTCTTCCATTCTTTTTCATTGACATCAGCAAAACTAGAATCCTACAAGAGCAACAACTTTTTTTTTTTTTCATTCTTCCAACACACAGAAAGGAGCAACAATTTTCATATTGGCGTTTCTTCAAAGCCTTTGAATTCCATCATAAATTGCCAGAATAGTTTTCTTCATTCACTGTGCACTTTCATTGGAGAAACTCTTTTTTTTTTTCAGACAGAGTCACACTCTGTCGCCCAGGTTGGAGTGCAGTGGCCCGATCTCAGCTCACTGCAAGCTCTGCCTCCAGGGTTCACGCCATTCTCCTGCCTTGGCCTCCTGAGTAGCTGGGACTTCAGGCACTCGCCACCACGCCCGGCTAATTTTTTGTATTTTTTTTTTTTTTTAGTAGAGAAGGAGTTTCACTCTGTTAGCCAGGATGGTCTTGATCTCCTGACCTCGTGATCTGCATGCCTCAGCCTCCCAAAGTGCTGGGATTACAACAGGCATGAGCCACCGCACCTGGCCTAGAGAAATTCTTTGCTTCACCTTGTTGATGAACGCTAAAGCCCTCCTCGCCTTTTCTTAATGAAAAAGAAGAAACAATGAAGCCCCCAGAAAGTATCCAATCAAACCACTGTCATAGCCAGCCTAAAAGAATGAATAACCCATGCAGATGCAATGTTTAACATTGAGAGGTGACAACGTGCTAGCAGCCCTTGCTTCCGGTGTCTCTGCCTTGGCGTCCACTCTGGTGGTGCTTGAGGAGCCCTTCAGCCTGCCATGGCACTGTGGGAGCCCCTCTCTGGGCTGGCTGGGGGCTGAGCCTGCTCCCTCTGCTTGCGGGGAGGTGTGGAGGGAGAGCTGCGGGTGGGAACCAGGGCTGCCCACAGTGCTCGTGGGCCAGCGAGTGTTCCGGGTGAACGTGGGCTCGGCTGCCCGCACTCGGAGTGGCCGGCTGGCGTTGCCGGCCAAGGGCAGTGAGGGGCTTAGCACCCTGGCAAGGAGCTGCAGAGGGTGTGCGGGGTCCCCCAGCAGTGCCCGCCCACCACGCTGCCATCAATGTCTCACTGGGCCTCAGCTGCCTCCCTGCAGGGCAGAGCTCAGGACCTGCATCCTGCCATGCTGGAGCCTCACTCTTACAATCTAAGGGATAGTAAATACACCAATCAGCACCCTGTGTCTAGCTCAAGGTTCATAAATACACCAGTCAGTACTCTGTATCTAGCTAACCTAGTGGGGACTTGGAGAACCTTTCTGGCTAGCACTTTGTGTCTAGCTAAAGGATTGTAACCGCACAAATCAGCACTCTGTGTCTAGCTCAGGGATTGCAAATGCACCAATCAGCACTCTGTCAAAATGGACCAATCAGCACTCTGTAAAATGGACCAATCAGCTCTCTGTAAATGGACCAATCAGCAGGATGTGGGTGGGGTCCGACAAAGGAATAAAAGCAGGCTGCAGGACTCAGTCGGTGGTAACCTGGTCTGGTCGCCTTCCACAGTGTGGAAGGTTTGTTCTTTTGCTCTTTGGGTCCGCAGGGCCTTTATGAGCTGTAACACTCACTGTGAAGGTCTGCAGCTTCAGTCCTGAGGCCAGTGAGACTGAGAACCTGCCAGAAGGAAGAAACTCCGAACACCTCCGAACATCAGAAGGAACGAACTCCAGACACACTATCTTGGAGAACTGAAACACTCACCGTGAGGGTCTGTGGTTTCATTCTTGAAGTCAGTGAGATCGAGAACCCACCAATTCTGGACACAACATTATCTTTAAACTTAATGGTGACATGATGGGAAGGCTTTCTTTTAAAAAACAGCCTGCTATATCTTATAATACCATATAAAGAAATTTACAAATGTAAGCTACTGGTTTACTGCATACTACTCCTTTTTGCAATTTGTTTTGCATCCTAAAGCATAAATCATCTCCCCTGAGGATTTATCAATGCCTTCGTATTTTGGAATCTGCATAGCAGCACTAGAAAAGATAAGAGTTGTCCTTTCTTTTGAACTTGGGAGTTTCCCTGAAATCACCTCATTTGCCACCCAACTCACCAGCTTTGTCCTCCTTGGCACCATTCCGTTTTTCTCAAATTTCTTTATGCTTCAAGTCTCTATTTAACAGTTAATTAGGACCAGGTGTGTTGGTGCACACCTGTAATCCCAGCACTTTGGGAGGCTGAGATGGGTGGACAGCTTGAGCCAAGGGAGTTCAAGAGTAGTCTCGGTAACATAGGGAGACCCCATCTCTACAAATAATTTAAAAACATTAGCCAGGTGTGGTGGTGTACTTGTGGTCCCAGCTACTCAGGAGGCTGATTCAGGAGGATCTCCTGAGCCCAGGAGATATGGACTGCTGTGAGCCATGATTGTGCCACTGTACTTCAGCCTGGGCAGCAGAGACCACGTCTCAAAACAAACAAAAGACAGTTAACTAAAAGAAACTACCTGGTTTTAACTGTAATTTTAAGTTTTCCTTATTTATTAATGTGTAATTGCTGGGCCCACATAGTAAACATATTGTTTATTATCAGGCATGCAAGCTGTATTGTGCTATTACATTCAGAAACAACTGAGAGTTAACAATTTTTTTTTTTTTTTTTTGGAGACGGAGTCTTGTTATGTTGCCCAGGTTGGAGTGTAGTGGTGCCATCTTGGCTCACTGCAACCTCCGCCTCCCAGGTTCAAGTGATTCTCCTGTCAGAGCCTCCTGAGTAGCTGGGATTACAGGTGTCCACCACCATGCCTGACTACTTTTTGTATTTTTAGTAGAGATGGGGTTTCACCATAGGCCAGGCTGGTCTTGAACTTGTGACCTCGGGTGATCCACCAAGCTCAGCCTCCCAAAGTGCTGGGATTACAGGCGTCAGCCACCGTGCCCAGTCCATATTAATTGTTTGGTGAATAAGATGTTATTTGTGTACTATTGTAAATCTTAACATGATATTTTTTGTTAATATTTGATACTATATTTTAAATACTTAAGAATTTTTTGGTTGATATGTAATGCATTTTATTTTTTCCCATTTAAAACTAAGTTGCTATTTAGCATTTTCTTGTGGAAGGATCATAGATTTTCAGGAATGGATTACTGAAAAAAATAAGCCTGCACTGGTGTTTCTGTAATGTTTTGGGTAAGTTTATGCTGTGTTTTTGATCTTCTTAGTTTCTGAATTGGAGATTTGAAAAAAATTGTTATTATCTTGTTCCTATTCTACCATTGTATGTTGGATGTGTTGAGGGGGAGGATAACTTTGAGATCTGCATCTGGTCCTCAGGAATATTCTGGACTTTGGCTAGGATTCAGCAACTGGATGGGATTTTAGGTAGTCTTCCTTGGAAAAGGGAAGGTATATCTGTCTGTAGAAAGAATGATATGCCCGGATATTTGGGTAGCCAGAGACATAGAACTACGGCAGACACTGCTAGTTGCCTCTAATATCTGTTTTTTTCCATTTTGCTCAGTAATAAAACCTCAAATGTTAGCTGGGTATTTGTCCAATTAGTTAAAAAAGATTGTATTTGCCATCCTCTCTTGCAATGAAGTGTGGCCATGTGATCAAGCTTTGTCCAAGGAACGTAAGTCGCAGTAGTTTGTATGGATCTTCTGGGAAGTTTTCTTAAAAAGAGGAAATATGCCCTTCTCTCCCCCGACCCCCCCCCCTTTTTTTGAGACGGAGTCTCTCTCTGTCACCCAGGCTGGAGTGCAGTGGTGTGATCTTGGCCCACTGCAACCTCTGCCTCCTGGGTTCAAGCGATTCTTCTGCCTCAGCCCCTGAGTAGCTAGGATTACAGGAGCGCGTCACCACTTCCAGCAAATTTTTGTATTTTTAGTAGAGACGGGGTTTCACCATGTTGGCCAGGCTGGTCTCAAACTCCTGACCTCAAGTGGTCCACCCACCTCAGCCTCTCAAAGTACTAGGATTACAGGTGTGAGCCACCGTGCCTGGCCTCTCTTCCCCTTTTGCTGGTCTTCCTGACCAGCATGTTGATGTCATGTTAGGTGACAGAGTTATTTTCTAAGTCAGGGTGGAAATCACAGGTAGCAGATGGCATAGCAAACTGTCACAGAGGCTGGGATTCCCTAATCGTTATGGAGCCACCATTTTATTCTAGGACTGCCTACCTTTATCTGAGAGAAAGACACTTTTATCTTTTTGCCATTGTTGTTTTGGACTTTTCATCTGAGTATTTCTCTTTTATTTTGTTCAGACAACTACACCTATCTGATATTATCTTGTTCAGTTTTCTTTCTTATTTGCTGTCTTCTCCCTCTAGAATGCTAGTTTCGCGAAAATAAATACCTTGTCGTGTCTCTTGTTTCTGTTTGTTTCCTTAGCACAGTGCCTGGAAAATAGTAATGACTCAGTAAATATTTGTAGATGAATGAATGAAGACTAGGAGATTAGAATGCAATTCTTCTAAAGGTAGTTCGTTTCTGCTTTAAGAGACTATGGAATTTAGAATTCCAAAGAAACTGGTAGGTTTGTTATATGCGAGGAAATTGACTGAGGGGTTATATGACTCAAGCAACACACGACCCTTGTCTTGCTAATTGTTGGCCAAGCTCCCTACCCAGGTCTGCGTTCTAACACACGACTGCCGCCTCTACTGTGTGTGGTGTTTGGTTGACAAGCACCTATCAAGGATGCTGTAGACAGGATTGCTCCATGGCGTAAGGTTTGGACTGGATCACCTATTGCCCTTCCCCACACACGGTCGGGGTGTGAGCATAGCTGAGACTTTTCAAGCCTTCCCAGGTACCACAGAGCTTGGAAAGCCCAGCACCTGCGGGCAGTTCAGTTGCAACTGGCGGGCAGCCGTAGCTGTTTATTACCTGGGGCTCTCGGGAAGGCGAGCTCGTAGTGCTGGGGAGGACGTTTGTCTCAGGCATTCCTCTGGCAACCCTCTTCCTCCAGCGGCTCCCAACAAAGACATTTCATTTAATCCCTTTCTTCCACTCCCCTCCGCTCTACTTGGCTTGGCGTTGGAAGCTGAAGCACAATTTGACCCAAGCCACCTCCTACTGCGCACCTGCCAGAGCGCTCGCGCCCCGGAGCCTGGCACGGCATTGCGTGGGTGGGGAGGCGGCGCGTCCCCGAGCTGCGCTCCCTCGCTTACAGCCTCGGCTCTGGGGGCGAAGATCCATTCTACCTCCGCTCACCCAGTTGCGCCGCCGCGCGGGAGCGCGTCCCAGCGGAAGGCCTCTTGAGGGAGCGCGCACGCGCCGCCTCTCTCCGCCTCCCGGTGCACGTCCCGCCCCCTTAAGCTGCGATACGCCGAGCGCTCAACATCCGAGGACTTTGGCCCAGAGTAACCCCGCTCTCGTGACCTTTACCCTCCATTCCGCGCCTCCGGCTGCTGGCCGGGCGAGAGGCTGGCGGCTGGGCTCTGGCGCCCCTCCCTGCAGGGCGCAGGCTCTCCCCCTCCCGTCTCCTCCGCGCTGTTCCTCGTCATGGCGGCCCTCAGCAAGTCCATCCCTCATAACTGCTATGAGATTGGCCACACTTGGCACCCTTCCTGCCGGGTCTCCTTCCTGCAGATCACTGGGGGCGCCCTGGAGGAGTCCCTGAAGATCTATGCTCCTCTGTACTTGGTGAGACCCGTCACCCCTCCCGCAGGGCGAGTTTAATGTGGAGGATGGGCCAGGGGCTGCAGTTGGTGATCCCGAGGGGCTCTGGGGGACTTGCCTTGTGTCGGGCTCTCTTTTGGAGGGGTCGGAGTGTTTTGGGGGGCCGGTGGGGGGAAGGCGGAGGTCGCTTGGGGAGGATATACCAATCCCTGCAAGGGAGAAGGAGGAGGGGAATTAGAGGTTGAGCTGTCATCTGAATGCCTGTTGCTAGGAAGAGGATGGGCTCCCAACTTTTAGAATTAAGTTGAGGACACTTAAAAACGTTAATTCAAAGACCAGCGTTATTTTCCTCTGGCCTGCCTTGTGATGGAGAGGTATTTGTAGGTCAGCGAGGCTATGAGAAGTACCTGCAAGCTTTCCTCATCTGGTTTCCCCTGTTTTATTTTGCCTTTTTTTTTTTTTAAATGAAGAAGGCATATTTGACCCTGAAGTCCCTGTGGCCTCAGATCTTGACTCAGTTTTGAGATGGCAGGATTGTGATTTGGGGTTTTGCAAGTGTTTTTGCAAGTTCACAGAACAGACTCCTGGGTTGAGATTGTGTGTGGTGATTTAAAGGGTGATGCCAGTCTTTCAGTGAGTGAACTTGGTTAGGACATCTGACTTTGTGTCACCTAGGACCTTTTACACAGCTTTACATACGGGCCAATTAATAGGAAATATTTGGCAATATGTATATGTAACCCTGAGGACTATTAAAGATGCTCTTCAATGTTCTCGCCAAAATCTTTTTTTCAATAACCTTATCCTTGATATTAAAGATTTATTATTACTTTGGCCATTGAAGTGCATTGTCTCGTTTTCTTGCCTTACAGAGTTTGTGTCCTAAGAAGACAGATCATATTTTTTGTATGTCTTCTAAGAATTTTGATATTCAGCAGATGATCAATTATTATTTCTCAATGAAGTAATTTAGATTTATACCCTAATGTTCCTGAAAGTGTGTCATGGCTGTATCTGTAGTACTTCTTGAAAAGTCTGATTATGTATTTCAGAGATAACACAGGAGAAGGTGATGACTTTGTCGGAGGTTGCAGGCATCCATTTCATTTTTATTGTATAGACTGATGCTTCTCAAATTTTCATGTATGTTAGGAATCCTCTGAGGATTATGTTAAAATGGGGGTTCTAATTCATGAGGTCCCGGTGGGGCCTGAACCTCTGCTTTCCTAACAAACTCGTGGTAATGCTGATGATGGGGGCTGCACTTTGAATAATAAAGATCTAGAGTAGAGGCCAATAATTATTATTGGAGCTGGAAATTTTTTCCTCGATTTTCTTTGGCAAAGATTCATGTTTATCTGCTTTTCCACATTCACTGTGGCCAGCGTATGTCTCAGATTTTTCCTTTTTCTTTTTGGATATACGGTCTTGTTGCATTGCCATTCTGGCTGGAGTGCAGTGGTGCAACCACAGCTCAATGCATAAGGCTCAGATGTGTAAAAAATAAAACATCTACAAACATTATTGAGCTCTTGATACACAACTATACAAAAGATTGTTCCTGCCCTCAGAGGATTATGATATAGGTGGAAAGAGAGTTTATGCTGTCTACTTCTCCCTTTGAAAATCCATAGTGCTTTTCATTCATTAATTCATTCACTTAACAAATATTTGTTGAATGCCTGATACTTGTTATATCAATAGCTTAGACAATTTATGGATTATAGTCTATGATAGGGAAGTTCAGGGCAGCAACAGGAGCATAGGTTCTCCTACTCCTACTCTAACAAGGTAGGTTGGGGGTGTTCAGGAAAGGAGTTGTGTTTTACTACTATATCTCCAACAAGATTAAGTACTTATTTAGGATAAATTTTCCATCTCATGTGGCCTTGTACCCTTACATCTGTGTATATGAAAATTTGGGTTGCTACTCATCAGTAGTTGTGAAATAAAATTAGTGGGAACTGAATAGCATTTTATTTTATATTAAGTGAAATGGAAGAAAATAAAAAATGTTAGAACACATTGCGTGTACTAAGGATAAGCATTATTTCGTGACAGTTTTGTTTCAGTTATCCATGTAGGTGTGGGTGGTGCTACTTGGAGCATATAGCTGTTTTCTTTGTAAGTGTTGGATAGTTGATTAAATGTATACCCCCATGTACTAAGATGCAAGGTGGTGTGGTGGAAAGAAATTGGGCTTTAAAAAGGGATCAGGCGGGGTGCGGTGGCTCACACCTGTAATCCCAGCACTTTGGGAGCCCAAGGCATGTGGATCACCTGAGGTCAGGAGTTCGAGACCAGCCAACTTGACCAATATGGTGAAACCCCATCTCTACTAAAAATATAAAATTAGCTGGGCGTGGTGCACATGCCTATAATCCCAGCTACTTGGGAGGCTGAGGCAGAAGAATCACTTGAATCTGGGAGGCGGAGGTTGTAGTGAGCTGAGATTGCGTCATTTTACTCCAGCCTGGGAAGCAAGAGCAAAACTCTGTCACAAAACAAAACAAACAAACAAACAAAAAAAAGGGATTGGGGTATCAGGGTTTGAATCTCAGCTCTTCATTTATCAGCTGTTTGACTTTATATATGTTACTTTATCTTTTTGAGAATTATATGAAATAGTGCATTGATGATGTATCACATCTAGTTTATCATAGGTTTTGAATAATTATGCATATTTTTCTTCCTCCCTTCTCTGGTGGCACTTAAGAGTGAAGTTCATGGAAGATGGGTAGGGGAAGCCTCTTGAAGTAAGTGGTCCTTGACTTGTGCCTTAAGTATAAGGCTGTACAGACATTGATTCATGCAGTAGATATTTATAGCATACCTATTCTTAATGGAGAGGAGGGAGGATGATGTAAACTGAGGCAGAAAACTAAGTGGTTTCGTAAGAGAGGCAATGCATATATTGTCTATAACAGAACGTTTGCATACAGGAGTTGTGAACGATAACAACTTATGTTTATTATGTGCTTAGTCCTTAACATCTTTTTTAACCCTTACACAACTCCAGCTTCTTATCCCCGTTTTATAGGTAAGACAACTGAAGGTTAGAGACATTAAGTGATTCACAAGATTTAAATCTAGTAAGGAAAAAGACAGGATTCAGTTCTCATGGTTTTATTTTTTATTTATTTATTTTTTTTGACTGAAAGTCAGACTGAAGGACAGGCTAAAGGAACCATTGAGGGTTTTTTTGTGTGCATGCTATTGAGTTTTTTTTTTTTTTTTTAAACAAAGGGGTTGTAAGTACAAAATAATGCTTTCAGATGCTAAATATGGTAACACTGGGAAGACTAGATAGGAAAGATGTTTGAGAAATTGATGCAGTAGATTCACTAAGTGTTATAAAGAGTCAGAACTCCTGTGGAATCTCACCCTGCAATTTACTATCAATAGGATCTTTAGAAAAATTATTGAATTGCATGGAGCCTTAGTCTCCTTGCTTTGCAGAAGATGATTGTATCCATTTTTTAAGGTCTGTTGTGAGGAGTTAAATAGGATAATAGTGCATTAATTATGATCTGTGTCTCCATCTCCTGTTAAAACAGTGGTTTGTGTTTAGACTCGTGTAGTACCTCATTAAATGCTTAGTATGTGTCTAAATGAGTGAAGGTATGAATGAATGAACTCATGAATAGTGCAGGAGTGAAGAGATATTTGGCAGGTCTGCCAGAGAAAATGAAAGGGCAGTTCTAGAGGCATTTTGCAGGCAGAATGAACAGGACTTAGAGACCAAGGATATTGGGGCAGTGTGAGGACTTGTTTATACTTCTAGGCTGTCAAGTCAGATTGTTGCAATTGCCATTATTGCTAGAAATGGAGAAGCTCCAAAGGCAAGCTGGTGTAGGGACCAATGGAGAGCTTTCCCCTTGGCCCTCTGAAGGTTCACCAAAAATCACTGACAGGAGGCAGATGGATTAATAGGAGAAAGGGCATGTACCAATTTATTTAACATGTATACACGGGAGCCTTCAGAATGAAGACCCCAAAATACAGGGGAAATTATCTGTTTTTATGCTTATGTTCAACAAAGTATAGATAGCTATGTAGAAATGTGATTGGACAATAATGCTAATGCTAATAGACTGATTGGGGAAGCAAGGCCTGTCTGTCTAGATTCTTCTTGACCTCTCTGAGCATTCATTTTTTTCTTTTGGGTGTGGGGTAGGACCCTCTCTGGAATGGGGGCTTATGACTTACAGTCAAACAAGGTAGGTCAGATAGTTTCTTTATGGCCAGTTTTTACATGGAAAGGCGAAGGGAAAGTTAGTATGATATTTTAAGATTTTCTGGCTGGCTTTGGGGAAAATAGGTTCTGGTTTTTATGACCTGCCTTGCGGAAAATTCTAGTTTCTAAGGCTAGCTCAGAGGAGAATGGGACTAGGAGACAGGAGAGCAGGAGAAGGTCAGGAAAAAAATTCTGCTTCTAAGGCTGCTTCTGAGGCCTTCATTTTGGGGTGTTGTATTCTGAGTCCCAACAAGAAGGAAGATTTTTTTTATCAGGGGTATTTTCTGGAGCCTATAAAATAGGTCTTATATATCTGCTTTTCATTGGAAACATTACGTGATAATGTAGTGTAAAAATCGTTTAGTTATTGAATAGAAAGATAAAGTGAGCCCCTTATTTACACCCCCATAAAATAGGTCTCAAGCAAAAATCAAGGGGGATTATGCACAGATTTACAATTCCATGGTCTCCAAAGCTCTTGATTTCTGGGGAATATCTTAAATTGTACAACAGCCAGATTGTAAAAAAAAAAAAAAAAATGCATATTTCTATGGAATACATAAAAGATAACTCTTGTTTTATGAGTTATGACTTCGAGAAAAAAATTCGTGCCTCAATTTGTGCATAAGCAAGTATATGGATACTTTCTTTTCTTGATTATGAAAAGACGATGTGGATTGAAAGGCTGGAACACAGACTTATGTTGTATAAATCTATCTGTATAAGCTTTGGAAGTAAAAAATGTGGTAAGACCTTGACAATAGATTGATCATTTGTTAATTATCTTATTAGTTATTGAGTACTTAGGTGATAGACAGGTGATGGGTGGTAATTAGGGAAGGGGAGTTAATTAAAGTGATGGTTTAATAAAGAACTAAATAAAATAGTTTTAAGAAAGTCTTTTGAAAATGTCAGTACAATTTCTTACATTACAGTTACTTCCATTACTTTTATAGTATAGTGAATGAGAATTATGTTTTCATCCCCAAGGACTTAAACTGGGCACATAGAATGCCTAATAGTGGTCGATGGTTTGATGATTAAGGGTTTTATAATATTTTAGATTTATTATTCTTCCATTATTGTAATCTAGTACATAATACAGTACTGTATTAAAGACTTAACTCAAATCTCTATTGACCGTAGGTTAAACTTTTAAATTGCCTTTTAATTAATCACTAATCTTAGTTTTCTTTCTACTCATTGATATGCTCTTAAGCAATATTGTGATTGAGGTTTGTGTATTTTTTCCTTCAGGTAATAGGAAATGAATCTGTTTTATCTTTGGATGCTAGGAATATAGTTAATAAGTATTTATTTGTTAGTGACCCTGAATAATTAATTAGTCAAGTTAGTATGGTGAATTGATCTTATATAGTATATGTGAGGCTCTGTCTTCCTCATAATTATACTTGAGGGGAATCAATAATTGAAATAAATTAAAGAAGATTTTAACTAACTTGGCTCATAGGAGTATTGAAAAATATTTAGTGGCTGGGCGGGTTGGCTTACGCCTGTAATACCAGCATTTTGGGAGGCCAAGCTGGGGCGAATCACCTGAGGTCAGGAGTTTGAGACCAGTCTGGCCAACATGGTGAAACCCCATCTCTACTAAAAATACAAAAATTAGCCAGGCACCTTGGCACGTGCCTGTAGTCCCAGCTACTAGGGAGGCTGAGGCAGGAGAATCACTGGAACCTGGAGGCGGAGGTTGCAATGAGCCTAGATTGCGCCACTGGACTCCAGCCTGGTGACAGAGCGCGAGTCCGTCTCAAAAAAAAAAAAAAAAAAGGAAATGGACCTTAAATGGACCTAAAATAATTTATATATGAAAGAAAAGTATTAAGGAAGAGTGCTAAATCAAGTATCATCAAATTTGAGCATGTTCCTTTTATAAGAATGCTGAATTTTTTCAACTTTCATTTATTTTGTATAGTCTTTTGACTCATTGGATTTGTCAGGTTGCTTTGGTTTCTTTATTCTTACTTGATTTTGGGGGTTTGGATTGTGATTAATTCACTTTGGGAGTTTCCTTGAAAGATTCTGCACCTCTTGGCAGTGATGAAGGGAGGCTTGTTCTGATTAGCTTCAATTTTTAAACCTTGAAGGAAATGCACACGGGACTATTTTTTTTTCAGACCCGCATGTCAGAAACTCGCAAGCATAGGAGGCACTGAATTAACCAGAACCAGCCGAATTTCACTGTGCCCCTAGCTGCATTTAGAGCCCGTGGAGTGTAATATAACTGTATTTACTCTGAATCTTCATTTCCTTTCACTGTCTCTTTTCTACCCTTATTTCATTCATCAAATATTACATGAAAGTAAGCAATACTGGAGTGAGGGGAACATGGAGGTTAACAGTGAAGGGGGAAGATAAACTTAAAATAAATGCACACAAAATTATCTGTGATAAGTGCTATTAAGAAGACATACGGAGTGTTACTAGGCTGTTTACAAGAGGATCCATTTTAGTGTAGAGGGTTTGGGAAGCCTTTCCTAAGGAAGTGACATGGTGATTATATGAATATATATAAAGTGAACATATATTAGGTTTAACATTTATGGCACAAAACCCAAATTTTAACGTGAGGAAATCAAGAGAAATAAGAAGCCATTACTTTATAGAAAAAGAGTTTATGTGACAATTTCACGAATCCAGTACCCTGGTCAAGAATTTGGCCTTTGCTTACCTTGAAGTCAAAGGCAGTAAGAAAACTTTACTGCTGCCAGGCGCGATGGCTCACGCCTGTAATCCCAGTACTTTGGGAGGCCGAGGCGGGCAGATCACGAGGTCAGGAGATTGAGACCATCCTGGCCAACATGGTGAAACGCCGTCTCAAATACAAAAAATTAGCTGGGTGTGGTGGCGGGCACCTGTAGTTCCAGCTACTTGGGAGGCTGAGGAAGAAGAATGTTGTGAACCCGGGAGGCCTCGGAGCTTGCAGTGAGCTGAGATCGCGCCACTGCACTCCAGTCTGGGTGACAAAGCGAGACTCTGTCTCAAAAAAAAAAAAAAAAAAAAAAAAAAAAACTGTACTGCCTACAAATACCTCGATTAACAAATGCTCTGAAACTGAACCTTCCTTCTAATAAAATCTGTTTTAAATTATAGTAGTCAGAAATTTTCAATTACGAATGTTAGAAAAACTATTTGAATAACTTCTATTTGTCTTACCCCATTTAAGGGTAAGTTGAGATTGTTTTAGACAAAATTGTGAAGTCTGAGAAGTTAACCATCTTTTTTTTATTTTTATTTTTTTGAGATGGAGTTTAGCTCTTGTTGCCTAGGCTGGAGTGCAATAGCACAATCTCGGCTCATGCCAACCTCCACCTCCTGGGTTCAAGTGATTCTCCTGCCTCAGCCTCCTGTGTAGCTGGGACTACAAGTGTGTGTCACCGTGCCTGGCTAATTTTGTATTTTTAGTAGAGATGGGATTTCACCATGTTGGTTAGGCTGATCTTGAGCTCCTGATCTCAAGTGATCCACCCGCCTCTGTTACAGGAAAGGGATCCTGATTTAGACCCCAAGAGAGGGTTCTTGGATTTCACACAAGAAAGAATTCAGGGTGAGTCCGCAGTGCAAAGCGAAAGCAAGTTTATTAAGAAAGTAAAGTGGTGAAAGGACAGCTACTCCATAGACAGAGTAGGACATTCCTCAAAGTCAGAAGAGGAACGCATCCACCCTAGGTATAATGCCTGTATATATGGGGAGATGTGCACTGCTACAAGGGTTTGTGTTGTGATAAAGGATTAATTTTCTTAATTACTATATTTTGCAAGAATTGATATTATTGTTAAAGCAAAATTAGGAATGCCTTTGTTCTTCAGATATTGGGATATGTGGACACTCCCAAGTCTGGATCTGTTTTTGTAAATGTTATTAATTTGTTCCTTTAACCGTAAATATCTAGAGGCTAGGAATGCCTAATTTTCTGAGAATGCAGCCCAGCAGGTCTCAGCCTCATTTTCCTAGCTCTCACTCAAAATGGAGTCTCCCTGGCTCGAGCGCCTCTAACACCTCTGCCTCCCAAAGAGCTGGCATTACAGGTGTGAGCCACTATGCCTGGGCAAGCATCTTTTTAAAGTTTTCTTTTTCTGCGCTCTTTTCTCTTTTTCCCATGGTTAAATTTCATGATTAGATTTCTTTTCTGGTTCAGGTAGGTGGTTAGGGTTACCCTATCAAAGAATAGTAAAGGATTTTATATCCATCAAATGGTTGACAGACTAATTAATTATTAGACTTTAATATGAATGAGTTGAAGTGCAGTTTAAACCTTTTAATGTTGGCTTTATCTTCTTTTTAATGGAATTTATGTATCAACAAATAGTGAGACAGTTGTTATTTTTTAGTCAAGATAGTTACTGTTATCTGTGATTTCTTCTCTTTCTCAAATCATCCTTACTTCCAGGGCTTAAACTCTTAGTGTTCATGTGTTCTGTTTAAAGGATTCAATTCATTACCCAATATTCACCCAATTTATCACCCAGTATTCTTAATGAGACTGCAACAAATATGTATACTTTCTGTTTTTCATCTGAATATTGTTGTTCAATTAGAAATATATTAGGTTTTTTCCCATTATTTAAAGTATTTCGCATTAGAGTCCATGATATTTGTGCTTAAGTATGCAGAAGATGGCAGGGTATGAAAGAGTGGTTAGGTTTAAAGTTGTCGTGCTGCATGTGAGTTATATCACTGAAAGTTGAAGTGACAGGTGTGTGTTTTCAAGACTTTCTCTATATTACAAAAATATTGGCATTACTCAGTTTTTTTTTTTTTTTTTTTTTTTTGAGACGAAGTCTTGCTCTGTCGCCCAGGCTGGAGTGCAGTGGCATGATCTCAGCTCACTGCAAGCTCCACCCCCCGGGTTCATGCCATTCTCCTGCCTCAGCCTCCCCAGTAGCTGGGACTACAGGCGCTCGCCACCATGCCCGGCTAATTTTTTGTATTTTTAGTAGAGACGGGATTTCATCGTGTTAGCCAGGTTGGTCTCAATCTCCTGACCTTGTGATCCGTCTGCCTTGGCCTCCCAAAGTGCTGGGATTTCAGGCGTGAGCCACCACGCCCGGCCGGTATTACTCAGTTTTGAACATGAGTATAATATATGCAGGGCTCAATCTGAGTCTTGTTCCTGATCACGTTTTGTTTCAGTGTTGTAACTTAAGTTTATTTTTATGTTTATCTTGAAAGCCTATCTCAACTTTTATGTAAAAAATTGAAAATGTAGGAGAGGAAGGCTATTACAGGTAAGGTATGTAAGGCTTAATGGTCATCGCTAAAGTTTGATAGTATGATTTTCATTATAGGGAGGCTTTACAATATAATCATGGAAAACTTTTGAAGATTGCTTGTATCTTTCCACATATATTATTAACAAGTTGCCCCAGTTTTTTGGCTTGTTTTGTTTTTAATAAGCTGGTTCTTGTATCTGTTGGGGGCAGCATGGTGTAATGCACTGGTTGTGAGTTACAAGATATGAGTTTTTGTTTTGCTTTGCGATTTATGATGCAATTTCTTCATTTATGAATAGAAGAGAATCCTGCCTTAACTTCATGGCTTGCTGTGGGAATCATGAGAGAGAGTGCACATATAAAAGCTTTAAAAACTGTAAGAAGATAGGTAAATATTGGTCTAGGATACTTGGTTTCTTGTCATTTTGTTTGAGATGTTTATATTTGGCTTTTGTAGCTAATGATTCTAACCTTAAAAATAAAGATGTTGGAAGCAGTTGAGATTGCTAGAATTACAGGTGTATGCCACCACACTCAGGTAATTTTTTGTATTTTTAGTAGAGACAGGGTTTCGCTTTGTTGGCCAGACTGGTCTTGAACTCCTGGTCTCAAGCTTATTAGAGTTCTTCAGAGAAACACAAGCCTCTGTGTGTGTGTGTGTGTATGTGTGTATAAAATAAAAAATTGGCTCACAATTTTGGAGGCTTCATAAGTGCCAAGATCTGCAGTTGGCATGCTGGAGACCCAGAGAGCCAACGTGTAATTCCAGTGTTAGTCCAAAGACCTGAGTACTAGAAGAGACAATGGTGTAAGTTCCAGTCTGAAAGCCAGCAGGCTGTAGACCCAAGAAGAACTGGTGTTTCAGTCAGGTCTGAAGGCAGGAAAATACCAGTGTCCTAGCTCAATAAATCAGACAGGAGGAGGAGTTTGGTTTTTTGTTCTCTTCCGGTCTTCAACCGAGAGGATGAAGCCTACTCACATTAGGAAGGGCAGTCTGTTTTTCACAGTCTACTGATTCAAATGTTAATCTCACCTAGGAGCACCCTCATAGACATACGCAGAATAATCATTTGACCAAATGTCTAGGCATTCCTTGGCCCAATTAGGTTAATGCATAAAATTAAACATGGTATATAGGAAAATTTGTTTGTTAAAACAAATAATTCTACCTCCTTTATTATACTATTTTTTTTTTTTGACAGTCTTGCTCTGTCACCCAGGTTGGAGTGCAGTGGCGTGATCTTGGCTCGCTGCAACCTCTATCTCCTGGGTTCAAGTGATCCTCCTGCCTCAGCCTCCTGAGTTGCTAGAATTACAGGTGTGTGCCACCACACTCAGGTAATTTTTTGTATTTTTAGTAGAGACAGGGTTTCGCTTTGTTGGCCAGACTGGTCTTGAACTCCTGGTCTCAAGTGATCTATCCGCCTTGGCCTATGATAAATAATTTTTAAAAACAAGGTCTTATTTTTTAAAAGCATTTTGAAAACGTTTATTTAAAATTTTTTTAAAAAACTAAATTAATTATTTTTGAGATGAAGTCTCACTCTGTCACCCAGGCTGGAGTGCAGTGGTGCGATCTCAGCTCACTGCAACCTCGGCCTCCTGGATTCAAGCGATTCTCTTGCCTCAGCCTCCCAAGTAGCTGAGATTGCAGGTGCCCACCATCATGACTGGCTATTTTTTGTATTTTTATAGAAATGGGGCTTCACCATGTTGGGCAGGCTGATCTTGAACTCCTGACCTCAGGTGATCCACCTGCCTAGGCCTCCCAAAGTGCTGACATCAGCCACCGTGCCCAGCCCAAAAATTTTTAGAAAAAAATTACAAGAGGTCTTCTGACTATGGATGAATATCCTACTTTAGTTCTGTTGTTTGAAGTTCTTTTTTTTAATTTATTTTTATTTTTTTTATTGAGACGGAGGCTTGCTCTGTTGCCTAGGCTGGGGTGCAGTGGCGTGATCATGGCTCACTGCAGTCTCTGCCTCCCAGGTTCAGGTGATTCTCCTGCGATTCTCCTGCCTCAGCCTCACGAGTAGCTGGGATTACAGGCGTGTGCCACCACGCCTGGCTAATTTTTGTATTTTTAGTAGAGACGAGGTTTTGCCATGTTGTCTGAGCTGGTCTCAAACTCCTGACCTCAAGTGATCCACCCGCCTCAGCCTCCCAAAGTTCTGGGATCATAGGCATGAACCACCATACCTGACCTTTCCCAGATATTCTGATTATCAGAGATAGAAATCTCTTCTTAACACTTAATAAAACAAACCTGCACAACACAAAAAGGAATTGAGGTTGGGTCAGGAAGCAATTCTGCAGAGTGAAGGAAATAGCATTTTCAAAATGCCTACTATGTGCTGGTTACTCTGCTAAATACTTTATATTTGTTATCAGATTTATTAAAAAGTACCTATTAATAGATTTTGGGGCCGGGCGTGGTGGCTCACACCTGTAATCCCAGCACTTTGTGAGGCCAAGGTGGACGGATCACGAGGTCAGGAGTTTGAGACCAGCCTGGCTAATATGGTGAAACCCTGTCTCTACTAAAAATACAAAAATTAGTTGGGCATAGTGGCGCATGCCTGTGATCTCAGCTGCTTGGGAGGCTGAGGCAGGAGAATCCTGCCTCTTGAACCCAAGAGGTGGAGGTTGCAGTGGGCCGAAATCGCGCGACTGCACTCCAGCCTTGGCAATGGAACATTACTCTGAATTTAAAAAAATAAAAATAAATAAAAAAACAAGAAAAAAAGTTTAGATTTTATAGATCTTGGACAAGGAAAAGGGTAAAGTTAATTGCACAGCTGGTTGTTGTCTGGTCTCTTCTATTGGAATTAATTCTTTTTATTTGCTAATTTAGTGTTGTGAATGTTGTGTTCCCATCTTCTTTCCTCTTTATTTTTTTGTAGACTGGAACTGCAGTTTCTAGCCCCTGAGTCATCATGGGTGCCTTATTTAGTCTTTCTGCAGGTTAGATCACCACATTTCTGAATAGTCAGGTCATTTTTATATCTTAGTTGTAATTGCCCTATGTTTTTGTGTTTTTCTCTGAGAATAAGCAACTTGAACTTCTGTAGGAGCTATAAGTCACAGGTTTAAATTTATAACATGCAGTATGGATAAGTGATAATTCTCCTTATTTAGAATGTGTTTTGACTTCAACATCAATTGGTAATTAAGAGCCACTTGCCTGACTTCAATCCCTGCTCTACATCTATCAGTTACGTCACCTTGAGTAACTTCATCTCTCTGTATTAACTTTTTCTTCTTCTTCCTTTTTTTTTTTTTTTTTTTGAGACGGAGTCTCCCTCTGTCGCCCAGGCTGGAGTGCAGTGGCGTGATGTCAGCTCACTGCAAACTCCGCCTTCCAGGGTCACGCCATTCTCCTGCCTCAGCCTCCTGAGTAGCTGGGACTACAGGTGCCCACCACCATGCCTGGCTAATTTTTTTGTATTTTCAGTAGAGATGAGGTTTCACCATGTTAGCCAAGGTGGTCTCGATCTCCTGACTTCATGATCCACCTGCCTTGGCCTCCCAAAGTGCTGGGATTACAGGTGTGAGCCACCACGCCAGGCCTGTACTAACATTTTCTTATCTCTAAAATGGGGATAATAAAATCATGCCCATTAAAATGATGCCCAATAAAATGAGGAGATTGAAATCTAAAGTGCATCTAAACAAAGATTTTTCATAGAAATAGTTGTAGGGTAAAGATTGTTATGAAAATTAAATGAGTTGATATTTGTATGGTATATAGGATGGTGCCTGGCACAAGTGCTATATAAGCATTTTTTAAAAATAAAATAAAAATCCTGGAACTAGCATATTAAAAATATATAAATTTGTTATACTCTTTCCTTTAAGGCAGTTGTTCTTACTCAATAAGGGGCACAATTTTACCTCCTAGGAGACATTTAACAATGTAGGCATTTTTGGTTATCACAGCTGGGGGGATTCTATTGCCATTTAGAAAGTAGAGAGCAGGGATGCTGCTAAACATCCTTCAATGCTTAGGACAGCCCTGCACAACAGATGATCTGGCCCAAAATGTCAATAGTGCCAAGGTTGAGAAACCCTACCTTAAAGAAATAATTTTTTTTGCTAGAGATTACTCTAAGAAAGATTAAATACATACAACATAAAATTGACTCTTATTTGCGAACTATGTAATTTTCCAAAGAAACTAGATTTCTCACACTATCACACCCTTTAGAAATGTATTCTTCTGGAAGAGTTTAACGATCAAACTCGGAGGCTCACGATGACTGCTAATTTAGAGTTTGGTACTAGGAAGGCTAAGATCGTGGGTCAGCCCCTTTGAGGGCCAATTAGCTTTATTCCGTGGCCACAAAGTGCAATCCCAGTACAGTCAACCATCTCTATGGCAAATGTGCAGCACTAATCAAATGGGGAAAGAAACGAGAATAACAAGGGAATGTATATAGTGCTGATGGATGTTTAATAGTGATAATCTTATGAAGAGATACTTCTAAATTGGGGGCCTGACCTTATAATTTTGTATCACTTTTCAGTCTGTGCCCATCATATTAGTCAGGTTGGTCTCCATACTTGTGTTTCATCAACTCTGGTTAATACTGCCTCTGTCCTTTGACTCATGCCTGGAATATATGTGAAGATACTCACTTATGTTTGCTTCTGGGTACTTTTTTTTTCTTGAGACAGTCTCACTCTGTTGCCTAGGATGGCGTGCAGTGGTGTGATATTGGCTCACTGCAGCCTCTGCCTCCTGGGTTCAAGCAATTCTCCTGCCTTAGCCTCCTGAGTAACTGGGATTACAGGTGCATGCCACCACACCTGGTTAATTTTTGTATTTTTAGTAGAGACGGTGTTTTACCATGTTGCTCAGGCTGGTCTCGAACTCCTGACCTCATGATCCACCCGCCTCGACCTCCCAAAGTGCTGGGATTATAGTTGTGAGCCACTGCATCCAGCCCCTTTTTCTGGGCACTTTATTGTTTTATAATTTTCAAATTTAGGTACATGATTTATTTCAAATTAATTTTTATGTATAGTTTGAAGTAGGACTGAAAGTACGTTTTCCCCCCTGCATAGATGTCCAATTCTTCCAATATCATTTATTTATTTTTTATAAATAAATAATTTAAAATAAATAAATTGTTTATTATAGTTTGACCGTCTTGGCCAGGCTGGTCTTGGACTCCTGACCTCATGATCCACCTGCCTCGGCCTCCCAAAGTGCTAGGATATAAGCATGAGCCACCACACTCTGCCCATTTATTTTAAAAAAATTACATAATTTTAGAAGTAGAAAAAAAATGAATACTTTGTGTTGTTTAATTTAACCTCCTTATTTACTAAATGAGGAGACTGAAATCTAAAGAGCACCTAAACAAGGATTTTTCATAGAAATAGTTGTGGGGTTAAGATTAAAAATAAAATCTCTTAATTGTATTGTATTATGCTGATTGTTTCCACTCCCTGTTGAGATTTGTTTCTACGATAATTAATTCTTCTTTCTCACACTTGTTCTCGTCACCCCAATATTATAAATTGTAACATATATTTATTGCAGAAAGTCTGGAACATATCCAAAAGTGAAAAGAAGAAAATTAAAATAATCTATTATCAACCATTTAGGGATAATCAAGATATAACA
This sequence comes from Macaca fascicularis, assembly GCF_037993035.2. Classification (NCBI taxonomy): domain Eukaryota; kingdom Metazoa; phylum Chordata; class Mammalia; order Primates; family Cercopithecidae; genus Macaca; species Macaca fascicularis. Next base: position 86,074,681 of record NC_088388.1, read on the forward strand.
TTCTAGTATTTGTTCTGTATGTTCACTACAAATTTTTTTTGTAATCTGTCTTTTCACTTTATATATTTTGATTCATTTTCCTAGGGCATTAAATAGTCTTCTAAAGCCAGGTCTTATAAATACATAAATACAGATCTGTATTTTAACCATAGTGTTATGATGTGATGATGTGCCTTTTTTAGCTAAATCTTTATATGCATATTTGAAAAATTCATAAGAAATTAACAAATGTGGAATTATTTGGTCAAAGCATATGAACATTACAAACGCTTTGATTATAAAATGTGATGTTTCTGAAGGTATCTGATGTCTGATGATTTTATACTTGAGTGCAAGTGCTATTATAATTACTACATGGCTAACACAATTATTGGTATGTTATTTGTTTACTCTAGTGCTTCCTAACCTTTTTCATGCTGTAGTGTGCTGTGGTTTACATAGAAAATGATAAAAATATGTGGCACACTGGGGAAAACAGAGGTGGTGGTCACCCTGCCCTGTTACCTTATGTCTGACCTGGCTAACTAGACTACTGAGTGGATCAGTATTTTAGCCACTTGTAAACCTTGGTTAGAAGCTCTGGGTTACAGTACAGTGATGATAAGGTCCTAGGTTATTTTCTATGTCTTGTGTTAGATATTTCCTGTTTCTCATAATAGACTGTACAGTTTGGTCTATCAATATGGTAAATATGTACAATTTATGTACTTTACTGTTAATGGACATTTAGGTTGTTACAGTATTTGTAATTATAGATAATACTATAAATATGTCTTTTGGCGGACATGAGCATTTCTTTCTTTTTTTTAATTTTTAAAACTTAATTATTTAGTTACTACAGAGGTAATGGAAGAAATAATATTATGAAATAAAATATATTCTGATAAAACAATAGGAAATAATATTTTAATCAAATAGAGCTAATGTCATTCAAACACATTAAAATTGCTAACATATTTTGAGCACTTATGGTATACCAAGCATGGTGCTAAGCCTTTTATTATCTCATTCAATTTTCACAACAAATTTGTAAAATAGACATTACTTGTTTCTTAATTGATATACAAATATTAGTATAGATGTTTGATAAAGAATGAATAGTTATCTCAATGTAAGGTTAAACATAAAATAAAAATAAAGAGCTATTTCATAGTTGATGATTTGATAAGCACTTATTTCTTTTGAGTAAATACCTGGGAGTGGAATTACTGGGTTATGGGGTAGGTACACAATTAATTAGATGCTATCAAACAACCGGTTTTCCAAAGTGACCACAATTTTACGTTGTCATGAGCAATATATAAGAACTAATCCTAAAGCTGTATGAGAATTGCAGTTGTTCTGCATTCCCACCAGCACTTATGTTATCAGTTCTTGGCATTTTAGCCATTCTAATGTGTGTGTAGTGGTATTTCTCTGATGACTAATGGTCCTGGGAGCCTTTTATATGCCTAGTGGTCATGTGAATGACTCCTTTTTTTTTTTTTTAAACACAAAGTGTTGAACTTTTAATTTTGAGATAATTGTAGATTCACATGCAGTTGTAAGAAGTACAGTTCTTCAAGAGATTCAGTTAGCTCTTTGTCCAGTTTCTCCCAATTGTTTCATCTTGCAAAATAGTAGTATAATATCACAACAAAAATTTTGCCATTGATACAGTCAAAATACAGAACATTTCCATCACCAGAAGGATCCCTAAGGTTGCCCTTTATAGCTATACTCACTTCTTTTCCACTTACCCACTCCCCCTTAATCCCTGGCAACCACTAAGTTATTCATTTCTATAATTTTGTCATTTCAAGAATGTTATAGAGGCAAGGCACAGTGGCTCATGCGTGTAATCCCAGCACTTCGGGAGGCTGAGGCGGGCGGATCAACTGAGATCAGGAGTTTGAGACCAGCCTGGCCAACATGGCGAAACCCCGTCTTTACTAAAAATAAAAAAAATTAGCTGGGCATGGTGGCAGGTGCCTGTAATCCCAGCTACTTGGGAGACTGAGGCAGTGAGAATCGTTTGAACCTGGGAGGTGGAGGTTGCAGTGAGTTGAGATCACACCATTGCACTCCAGCCTGGGCAACAGAGCGAGACTCCGTCTCAAAGAAACCCAAAAAAGCAATGTTCTAGAAATGGAATCATATAGTATATAGCTTTAGGATTAGCTTTTTTTTTTTTCTCCCCCACTCAGTATAATTCTGTGGAAATTCATCAAGGTTGTTTCATACATCCTTTTTATTGTTCGTTTTTATTGCTGAATAGCGTTTCATGTCATGGATATATCACAATTTGTTAAACCGTTTACTTGTTGAAGGACATTGGGGTTGTTTCTGGTTTTTGATGATTACTAGACAAACCTGCTATAAACATTCCTTCATAGGTTTTTGTATAAATATGTTTTTATTTCTCAGAGATAAATACCCCAGGGCTACAATTGCTGGGACAAATAGTAGTTGATTGTTTAATTTTTCAAAAAACTGCCAAGCTGTTTTCCAGAATTGCCGTACCATTTCATATTTCCACCAGTAATGCATGAATGATCCAGGTTTTCTGAATCCTTGCCAACATTTGGTGTTTTCACTGTCTTTTATTTTAGCCATTCTGATAGTTGTAACACCTCATTGTGGCTTTAACTAGCATTTTCCTAATGGCTAATGTGCTTATTTGCTGTCTGTTTATCCTCTTCTGTGAAATGTCTGGTCATATATTTTCCTATTTTCTAATTGGGTTGTTTGCTTTTTTATTGTTGAATTTTGGGACTTCTTTATGTATTCTAGATACTAGTTCCTTATTAGATATGTGATTTGTAAGTATTCTATTCTGGAGCTTGCCTTTTTAATCCCCCAACAGGTCTTTAATAGAGAAAAAGTTTGAAATTTGATGGAAGTTCAGTTTATCCATTTTCTTTTTTATGAATTGTGCTTTTGGTGTCAAGTCTAAGAATGCATTGTCTGGCCTTGTATCCATAAGATTTGCTCTGTTTTTTTCCCCCTAGAAGGTTTGTAGTTTTATGTTTCACATTTGTGCCCGTGATCCATTTTAAATTAATTTTTGCATAAAGTGTGAGACTAGGTTGAGATTTAGTTTTTCTTTTCTTTTAACCTATCATTTAACACACTGCCATATTATAGCTTATTGTTTTTGTTTGTGTCTTTTTCCCTATCGAGATTTTATGTTCCTTGAAGGAAAGGATTGGGTCTTATTCATCATTGTTTTTCTTGTGTATGACAGTTGAAGTAATAGATGGTCAGTTTCAGAGGCTTGAAGAGGGAGGCAGTAACAGAACAATTGAGAAGATGCCATTAGATTTGTTGATCACTGACTTTAGGGAAAGTGTTATCTCTGGAAAGGTGGGGAATAGATGGAGAGTTTTGTAGTCTTTCTGTTCTCAAGTTAGTTTTTCTCTTTCTTACACCCTCTTACTCCTTCCCTATTAGGTTCTAACCTTTTTTGATATATTGTTTCATTATGTTGGGGAAGTACTGTTTTCCATGACTAGTGAGGAATCTTATTATTCTTCCAAATTCAGCACATATGCCTTTCTCCGTGAAATTCCTGCCTTCCCCTGTATTAAACTCACTCTGCTAAACTTCTGTGGTACTTTCTGTTTTATTACTAACACTTAGTCAGTCCTCAGTATCTATATATCTTGCACATATTATGATTTATATTGCTTTATTTCCTGGAATGTTAATAGTCTGCTCAATAAATACTTAGATTTCATGTCTATCCATATAATTACTAAATTATTTCAGGACCTTTTTTGGTTTTAATCTAGAAATCTTCCTTTCATATTCAGAGTTCACCAAAAAAAAAAAAAAAAAAAGGTTTTCAATCTAGATTTAAAAGCTAAGTCATGAAGACTGATAGGTTGATATTTTTTTTTAAACACTCCTATGGTAAATTTCTGCAGTCTTTTGTATTGGGACTTGTTCCTGTTTCTGTGTTCTGGTCACAGGTGATACTTACTTGTGGTGTTACTAGATTCTTTTTTTTTTTAATTTTTTTTATTTTTTGAGACAGAGTCTCGCTCTGTCGCTAGGCTGGAGTGCAGTGACGCGATCCCGGGTCACTGCAACCTCCGCCTCCCGCGTTCAAGTGATTCTCGTGCCTCGGCCTCCCAAGTAGCTGGGACTACAGGCGCCCGCCACCACTCCCGGCTCATTTTTTGTATTTTTAGGAAAGAAGAGGTTTCACCATGTTGGCCAGGATGGTCTCGAACTCCAGACCTCGTGATCCACCCACCTCAGCCTCCCAAAGTGCTGGGATTGCAGATGTAAGCCACTGCGCCTGGCCTAGATTCTTAATATTATTTTTTCAGGTCTTTTTTTTAATGGGCTCCAGGAAACCAGAAATCATTATTTTTTAAATTTACTTTTTATATTTCTCTCTCTCTCTGTCTCTCTCTCTGTCTCGCGCTATATATATATATATTTTTTTATATATATATATATATATATATTTTTTTTTTTTTTCCCACACCGTAGTCAATTTGAATAACTGAATGAATTTCTCTGGTTTCTACTAGTGAAGTTCTCTAGTAGTAATAGGCTGATAAAATCTGTAATATAGTTTTATTATAGCATCCAGTTTTTATTTGAATTGGAATTTTTTTCATTTAAAAGTATATTCCATTTTCAGTTTAAAACTGTTTTAAGGCATTACAAATATTTACCTCAACATAAGGAGATTATTCAACATATGACCCATATAAATTCAGGTGTCTTCCTTTCTATACTGAACATAGTATTTTTATAGAGGAACCAGTAAAATGCCAGCATTTTTACTTTAATTTTAAAATATATGCTTTTATTCAGTAGCTTCCACATATAAGCTAATTTAAGTGGGAAATGTTGGTTGGATTAAACAAAAAATCCTTTCTCTTTCCAGATTGCAGCAATTCTCCGGAAAAGGAAATTAGACTATTATTTACACAAACTACTCCCTGAGATCCTACAATCTGCTTCATTTCTAACTGCTAATGGGGCCTTGTATATGGCTTTCTTTTGCATTTTAAGGTTGGTACTCATAATCACCATAGATATTAATATAGGTTCTGTTATTGAAATGGAAACAAGTATGTATTTACATAAATGTTATGTGGGTTACTATCCCTGCTCCCCTTTTTTTAATCTGTGAAGTGACATTTATGTCAATGAAAGCTTGTAAAACTAGGAACTATGAGCCTGTTGACCTCAAGGTGTAATATAAACTTCAAATTATTGGTGTAATTATATAGCAAAAATGCTTTAAGATGTTATACATATTCTGAGGCCTGTTATATTTACCAAGTTGTTGAATAGGATTTCTTAGCTTTTCAATTTCATAGATCAGGAATTCAAGGCAACTGTCTATGACATAGGTTAGGGCCACATGCAGAACAGACTTCTAAAGGACTATAACATACACATTTTTATTTATAAAACAGTAAGTTAACTCCTGGTATATTCTGTTGTTGGAACTTTTGATCCTGATTCAGTCTTACATATATTACCTGTGCTGCATCTTTATACACTATAGAGATACAGATAGAATTCAGTCTTTTGAGTGCTTCTACTTATTTGATATATTTATTAGCTATTCTTTTTTTTCCTGTTGATTGCTGAAAACTCACTTTTTTCTTTCTTTCTTTTTTTTTTAATAGCTTCCTGTTAGTGTTGCACAAAGTAATTGTGCAGGTATATTTTAACTGCAATTAAACATATAATTTCCAAATGTCTTTTACAGATTTTTCCCTCAGATCATTATCAGATCATTAATATTTATAAACTTTTAGATTATGCAGAAAATAATTGATAAGGCTTTTATACTATTGAACAAATCATGCCTTTAAATTGACATGAAAATCTATGTAAGGAACTCTCTTTATCATGTGCTGTCTAGAAAGTTTCTATGACGACTGTGCGCGGTGGCTCACACCTGTAATCCCAGCACTTTGGGAGGTCGAGGCAGGTGGATCATGAGGTCAGCAGATCAAGACCATTCTGGCTAACACAGTGAAACCCCGTCTCTACTAAAAATACAAAAAATTAGCTGGGCATGGTGACGGGTGCCTGTAGTCCCAGCTACTTGGGAGGCTGAGGCAGGAGAATTGCTTGAACCCGTGAGGCTGAGGTTGCAGTGAGCCAAGATCGCACCACACACTACAGCCTGGGCAACAGAGAGAGACTCCGTCTCAAAAAAAAAAAAAAAAGAAAGTCTCTATAATTAGATTTTTTAAAAAATTGCAGTTAAGTATACCTTGCTATTGCAGCATCTTTCTTTATGTTCTATGAACCTGTTTGGTTAAGTTGTAGAAGCATGTATCCTGAAGATACTAGGAGACCGTAAGAACTCATGAGGTGGTTGAGAGTCAGGGTGGAATTGAAAATGCCACTTACGTTTTGTTCCTAATTGGGTAGATGAGATGCTGTTACTTGAGGTAGGGAACTCAGAAGTTTGAGAAATTTGAGAAATACAGTGAGATCTGCTTTGGACATGTTGCTTTTTCTGAGCCTATGGGACATCTATGTTGACATGTCCAATAGACATTTGAAATTTGAACTTAGAATATATTTAAGGTAACATCCATGTTCTCCCTATAACTGATTCGCTAAGTCAATTTTTCTTATGATTTTACATTCAATAACTAAGTCCTTTATGGATTTTATATTGGAGGGAAAACCACTCAGTCTTCACAGGTGGAAGGTTTCTGATGTCCATATCAAAAAATACCCAAGTTATATGTCCTCAATAGCTTTTCTAATCTTTTTAAATCTGAGCTTCAATTTAAGAAATTATTTCAGGTTAGGTACAGTGGCTCCCACCTGTTGTATCAACAATTTGGGAGGCCAAGATGGGAGGATTGCTTGAGGCTGGCAGTTCGAGGCCAGCCTGGGCAACATGGTAAGACTCTGCCTCTTAAAACAAACAAAAAAATTAACCAGGTGCCGTAGTGTGCCTGTAGTCCCAGCTAACTCGGGAGGCTGAGGCAGGAGGATCCCTTGAACCCAGGAATTTTGGGCTACGGTGAACCATGATTGCAGCACTGCATGCCAGCCTGGGTGACAGGGCAAGACCTTGTCTCTAAAAAAAGAAAAATCTTGATTCTTATATATATCTATATATAATTTTCATAATGTATAATTTAGCAATTTACCAACTTTGTTCAGATAATTTGTTGTAATTTTTACTTGCTACTTCTCCCTTTCTTAGGAACATGTTGTTTTGAAAGGAGAAAAAAACTTCCTCATGTCTCCAAATATTTTTGTTTTTCTCTTAAAAAACCCGCAGTGGCTCACGCCTATAATCCCAGCACTTTGGAAGGCCGAGGCCGAGGCGGGTGGATCATGAGGTCAGGAGTTCAAGACCAGCCTGACCAATATGGTGAAACCCTGTCTCTACTAAAAATAAAAAAAATTAGCTGGGCGTGGTGACATGTGCCTGTAATCCCAGCTACTCAGGAGGCTGAGGCAGGAGAATTGCTTGAGCCTGGGAGGTGGAGGTTGCAGTGAGCCGAGATTGTGCCATTGCACTCCAGCCTGGGTGACAGAGTGAGACTCCATCTCAAAAAAAAAAAAAGACAAAACCCAGGCAGGCCAGGCGTGGTGGCTCACACCTGTAATCCCAGCACTTTGGGAGGCTGAGGCAGGCAGATCACGAGGTCAGGAGTTTGAGACCAGCCTGGTCAATTTGGTGAAACCCCATCTCTACTAAAAATACAAAAAATTAGCTAGGCGTGGTGGCAGGTGCCTGTAATCCCAGCTACATGGGAGGCTGAGGCAGGAGAATCACTTGAACCCAGGAAGCAGAGGTTCCAGTGAGCCAAGACCGTGCCACTGCACTCCAGCCTGGGCAACAGAGCACGACTCCATCTCAAAAAAAAAAAAAAAAAAAAAAAATCAAAACCAAAAACAAAACTCAGGCAGCTACTGGTCATTTGTAATTTGTAATTTATGAGGCACTATGAGGATTCCTACTTTCTTTTTTTTTTTTTTTTTTTTTTTTTGAGACGGAGTCTCGCTCTGTCACCCAGGCTGGAGTGCAGTGGCGCTATCTCGGCTCACTGCAAGCTCCGCCTCCCGGGTTTACGCCATTCTCCTGCCTCAGCCTCCCGAGTAGCTGGGACTACAGGCGCCCGCCACCTTGCCCGGCTAATTTTTGTATTTTTAGTAGAGACGGGGTTTCATTGTGTTAGCCAGGATGGTCTCGATCTCCTGACCTCGTGATCCGCCCGTCTCGGCCTCCCAAAGTGCTGGGATTACAGGCTTGAGCCACCGCGCCCGGCCGAGGATTCCTACTTTCAAGGAATATATTCTATCTAGTAAATGAAAAATGACATACATAAAACTAAAATATATAAAATGCTTTAGTAAATGCTGTAAGAAAAAGTTATCAAGGGTTGTGGAAGCAAAGAAAGGAAAACATTTATTGAATATCTACCATGTGTTGAAAAAATAGTCATAATAATAGTAATAACAGCTAACACTTTCTAAGTACTTGTTATGTGTCCTGCATGGTGCTGGGAAATGTCTCATATAGTTCTCTTAATGGCTCTATGAGATAGTTAATATTATTCTCATTTGTAAATAAAGGAAACTGAGAAGCCAGAGGGTCTGCATAGCCAGCAGATTTGGATCCAGGGAATGCCTGAATGATTGTGACCGGCTGTTATCGAAAGGAGTGTTACCCATTATTTGTTACTGTAGCAGCCTTAATGAGAGTTGGTGAGAGACTTAACTAAGGCAGGGGCAGTAGGTTGGAGAGGAATTTGAAAGATAAATTGCATCTGTAATAATTTAAGGGAATAATTTAATATGTGGGGTAAGGGAAACAGAAAGTGAAGGATGACGTGTGTCAAACATAAGTGGATAGGTTGTTGTTGATATTAACCTAGGAAAATAGAGGAGAGAGAACAAGTTCATGGGGATAGGAGAGAGATAAGAAGTTTGATTTTGAATATGTTTATTTTGAGGTACTGTGCTACATTTAAATAGAGGATGGATAGAGAGGGGAAACTTCTATTCATAATAACTGAAGTAACCAACTAGGAATTTCATACAAAAATTCCAAATTTGAATTTCAGGAAGATACTTGGAAAATTCTACTCATGGACTCCTGGCTTTGGTGCCGCTTTGCCAGCATCTTATGTGGCCATTCTCATTGAAAGAAAAAGCAGGTAAAATTTTATATATTTATTTAACAGAACTGATTACCTGTCCCCCACCCCAACCAGATTTTTTTTTTTTTAAATTATCACTTACAGGGATGAGAAATATTTCTAGATATATTTTTTCAGTTCTGCAGATATTTGATTGAAAATTACTTTTATATTAATATTTATATGTATTAATTTTCTTTTTATTGTCTATAAAAATATAAAAATGGACATTATAGAGCAGTAATAGCCTCTGTTTACTAAAAGATTAGAGAGTTCTATGATGTGACCTAACTAAAATATGGCTATGCAAATTCTAGGCCAGGTGGCCCATTCCTGTAATCCCAGCACCTTGGGAGACTGAGGCGGGTGGATGGCTTGAGCCTTGGAATTTGAGACCAGCCTGGCCAGCATTGCAAAACCCTGTCTCTACAAAAAAAACTACAAAGAAAATTAGCTGGACGTGATGATGTACTCATGTAGTCCCTGCTACTGGGGAAGCCAAGGTGGGAGGATCACACGAGTCCCCAAAGGTCAAGGCTTCAGTGAGCCGTGATCATGCCACCGCACTTCAGTCTGGGCAACAGAGTGAGACTCCTGTCTCAAAAAGCAAGCAAATAAACAAACATTATAATCAAAGGTCTTTTCCATAGCCATAATAGCATTTCACACTTAAGAAAATTAACAATAGTTTTTTATTATCATCTAGATCTGTACTTTGCTTACTTTGCTTCAGGCTCATTGAGTGATCTCAAATCAATTATTATTATTATTATTAATTGATTTATTTTTCCGTGCTGGAGTCTTGCTCTGTTGCACAGGCTGGAGTGCAGTGGTGCGACCTCAGTCCACTGCAACCTCCGCCTCCCAGGTTCAAGCAATTCTCCTCTCTCAGCCTCCCGAGTAGCTGGAATTACAGGCACATGCCACCATGCCTGGCTAGTTTTTGTGTTTTTTTTTTAGTAGAGATAAGGTTTCACTGTGTTGACTAGGCTGGTCTCAAACTCTTGACCTTGTGATCCACCCTCCTTGGCCTTCCAAAGTGCTGGAATTACAGGCGTTGGCCACTGTGCCTGGCCCAATTATTATTTTTAAGACATCTTGTGTTTTAAAAAAAATTTTTATTATCAGCCTGAAATTTTCCATGTGAATAACTATGATTTCTATAAAATGTTGCAAACTTTCATAAACTGTTCAGTCAGGTAAACAGTTAAAATTTAAAGGTTTTGCTATAAGAAAATACTTGCCATCTCATGAATAATTGTTTTTATTGCTGAGGAATTTATCCACCGTTGTCCCAGATAAATCAAAAAAGGATCATGTATCGAAACCACTTATGAAGATGCTTATTGTAGTCATTGGCCCTCTGGTAAGAATGTAATTCTCATCAGATAACCAAATATTAAACTACTGAAAGCCACTCTTTTTCTTTTTTTTTTTTGAGACAGAGTCTCACTCTGTTACACAGGCTGGGGTGCAGTGGCGTGATCTCAGCTCACCACGGTCTCCACCTCCCCGGTTCAAGTGATTCTCCTGCCTGAGCCTCCCGAGTAGCTGGGATTACAGGCACCCGCCACCATGCCCAGCTTATTTTGTATTTTTAGTAGAGATGGGGTTTCACCATGTTGGCCAGGCTGGTCTCAAACTCCTGGCTTCAAGTGATCCACCCACCTCGGCCTCCCAAAGTGCTGGGATTACAGGCATGAGCCACTGCACTGGGCCATGAAGCCCCTGTTGCTAGGCCAGAGTGCAGTGGTGCGATCTCAGCTCACTGCACCTACTCCGTGGTTAAGCAATTCTCCTGCTTCAGCCTCCCGAGTAGGTGGGACTTCAGGCATGTGCCACCATGCCCAGCTAATTTTTGTATTTTTAGTAGAGACGGGGTTTCACTTGTTGGCCAGTATGGTCTTGATCTCCTGACCTCGTGATCCGCCCACCTCGGCCTCCCAAAGTGCTGGGATTACAGGCGTGAGCCACCGCACCTGGCCCATGAAGCCACTCTTAATATATTTTTGTAAGTGTCATAGTATCTAAATTTTTGTGGTTCTCTGTTGGATTATATCAGTGACTATAATACTTATCCTTTTGGATTATTAGAATGACTAAAATCAAAGGATTGGTGGATGTTGTAACCTCAGCAAAATCAAGTCAGTAATTCCAGAAGCGTAGGTTACTCCACCTGAAAAGAGAGTACAGCATGATTGCTGAAGCATGGATTTTGGAGCTGTGCTATCTGGCTTAGGAGCCCAGCTCTGCCACTTACTGTGTGATATTCATTACTTGCAAAATGAAAATAGTGATAATCTATTTGTCGGATTGTTACTTTATTTTATTTTTTTGAGACGAGTTTCATTCTGTGGCCCAGGCTGGAGTGCAATGGTGCAATCTCAGCTCACTGCAACCTCTACCTCCCAAGTTCAAGCGATTCTCCTGCCTCAGCTTCCCAAGTAGCTGGGATTACAGGTGCCTGCCACCACGCCTGGCTAATTTTTGTATTTTTAGTAAAAATGGGATTTCACCATGCTGGCCAGGCTGGTCTTGAACTCTCAGACTCAAGAGATCTGCCTGCTTTGGCCTTCCAAAGTGCTGGGATTACAGACGTGAGCCACTGCGCCCAGGCTTATTTTATGTTTTTTGAGATAGAGTCTTACTCCGTCACCCAGGCTGAGTATAGTGGCTTGATCTTGGCTTATTGCAACCTCTGCTTCCTGGGTTCAAACAATTTTCCTGCCTCATCCTCCCAAGTGGCTGGAACCACAGGCATGAACCACCACACCTGGCTAATTTTTGTATTTTTAGTAGAGATGGGGTTTTGCCATGTTGGCCAGGCTGGTCTTGAACTCCCGACCTCAGGTAATCCACCTGCCTTGGCCTCCCAAAATTTTGGGATTACAGGCATGAGCCACAGTGCCTGGCCTGTAGGGTTGTTTAGATAATTAAGTGAATTAATATATGTAAAAATGCTTAGAACAGTGCCTGACATATAGTAAGAGTTATATATGTGTTAAGTATTATTTTTGTTTTTTTTGCCTGTAGGTAATGAGAGAGTTATTCTGGTGATGGTAACTTCCTTATCAATAAAAACTGTGTATATTGGTCTTGAAAAGATATTTTTGAAATATATCAGTTACATTAAAGATTCTCTAAATCAGCATAGCTATTATTTACTCATATTTAGCACTCAAATAATAAGATAGTATTTTTGCTGTAATGTACCTACTTTTCAATACAAACTGTTGAACACCTTTGTAATAATCAACTAGAGTCAATGGTTATTAACATTTTGCCATTTTACTTTATTTGTATGTGAATATATGTGAATATGTATTTTTTTCTATGTGTGTGAGCCATATGGAAACATGTTATAGACATCATGCCACTTTACTCCTGAGTACTTCAGCATGCATCTCTTAAAATAAGGATATTTTTCTACAGAATTACAATACTGTTATCACACACAAGACAATTAGCAACTAGTTTTTCATACCATCCAGTTCGTATTGTCCTAAAATGGCTTTTAATAGTATTTTTTTGAGCCAGAATCTAGTCAAGGTTGATGTGTGTGGATATATTTCTTTCTTTTCCTTTTTCTGAAAGTACTTTTTTCTTGAGATAGGGTCTTGCTTTGTCACCCAGGCTAGAATGCAGTGATGTGAGATGGAGTCCAGTGGCATGATCTTCACTCACTGCAACCTCCACTTCTCTGCCTCAGCCTCCAGGTAGCTGGAGCTACAGGTGCATGCCACCACACCCAGCCAATTTTTGTATTTCTAGTATTGATGGGGTTTCACCATGCTGACCAGGCTGGTCTTGAACTCCTGACCTCAGGTGATCCACCCACCTTAGCCTCCCAAAGTTCTGGGATTACAGGAGTGAGCCACTGTGCTTGGTCATGTTTTCTTTTAAAAGTTGTGGCCGGGCGCGGTGGCTCAAGCCTGTAATCCCAGCACTTTCGCAGGCCGAGACGGGTGGATCACGAGGTCAGGAGATCGAGACCATCCTGGCTAACACGGTGAAACCCCGTCTCTACTAAAAAATACAAAAAACTAGCCGGGCGAGATGGCGGGCGCCTGTAGTCCCAGCTACTCGGGAGGATGAGGCAGGAGAATGGCGTAAACCCCGAAGGCGGAGCTTGCAGTGAGCTGAGATCCGGCCACTGCACTCCAGCCCGGGCGACACAGCGAGACTCCGTCTCAAAAAAAAAAAAAAAAGTTGTATAGTTTTAGTTCTTACATTTAAGTCTTTCATCTATTTTGAATTAATTTTTGTATATAATGTGAAGTAGAGAATATTAAGTTTTAAATTTCATTTTCCACATTTGTTGCTATGACATATAAATATAATAGTTTTTTTGTGTTTTATCTTGACTTCTGTGACCTTGCTGAATTTATTAGTTTTAAGAGTTTTTGGTACATTCCTTGAGATTTTCTATATAGACAATTATGTTGTCTGTAAATAGGGATGGTTTTCTTTGTTTGCCAATCCGTATGTCCTTTATTCTGCTTGTATCTGGTATTTGCTCTTAGGGGGAGGCGTTAACTTTTTCATCATTAAGTGTGTTGTTAGCTGTGGGGTGGTTTTTCAGATGCTCTTTGTTAGGGTTAGGATGTTTACATCATTTCTAGTTTGCTGTGAACCTTTTCATGAATGGATGTAATATTTTGTTGTATGTCTTTTCTGCATCTATTGATAAGATCATGTGATATTTTTTCTTTTTTTTTTTTTTTTTTGAGACAGAGTCTCACTCTGTCGCCTAGGCTGGAGTGCAGTGGCATGATCTCGGCTTACTGCAACCTCTGCCTCGTGGGTTCAAGTGATTCTCCTGCCTCAGCCTTCCAATTAGGTGGGACTACAGGTGCGCGCCACCTTGCCTGGCTGATTTTTGTATTTTTAGTGGAGACGGGGCTTCACCATATTGGCCAGGCTGGTCTCGAACTCCTGTACTCGTGATCTACCCTCCTCGTCCTCCCAATGTGCTGAGATTGTAGGCGTGAGCCACTAGGCCTGGCTGATCTTTCTTCTTTCGCTTATTTGTAGTGTTTTTTTTTTTATATCAATAAGGACAAGGTCATTGATAGTGTTGTCTGCAGCTGGGTTTCTCAACTTTGGCACTATTGACATGTTTTGGGCCAGATAATACTTTACTGGGAGGGCTGTCTTGTGCAGTGTACCTATACATGCCATTAGCACTGCCTTCCCCTCCCCCATCAAGTTGAGATAACCAAAAATTCCTCCAGGCAGTGCTACATTTCCCCATGGGGCAAATGTCTTGTTGTTGAGAATTACTGATCTATACCTTTACTAATTTGCTTAGTCTGGTTTTATCATTTGCTGAGAGAAAAGTGTAAAATCTCCAACCGTGATTCTGGAATTGCCTATTACAGTTTGCATAGTGTATATCTTTCTTTCCAATTAATTTCAAACATCAGTGTCTTTATATTTCAAGTTTTTTTTTTTTTTTTTTAAAAGCAGATAACATATAGTGGGGTCTTATTTTTTAAACTCTATTCTGCTAGTGTTACCCTTTAAATTAGATTATTTAGTTCATTAACATTTGAGGCATTTATTATTTATTTGTAAGGCTAGGTTGAGCATGCCATTTTATTTGTTTTCTGCTTTTCATTTGTCTGTTCCTTCTTACTTCCCTTGCATTATTTGATTTTGTTTTTTTTTGTTTTTAGAATTCCACTTTAATTTTTTTTTTTTTGTTTTTGGTATTTCAGTGCTTGCTCTGTGGACTGTAATATACATCTTTGAAGTTTCTTACTGTTACTATTTTACTACCTCTCAAAATGTGGCAGTCTGTCTAGGTCCACCTTAGGACTGCTTACTATTGGATTTGTTTTTTGTTTGTTGGTTTGTTTTTTTCTCTTTCTTTAAACACTAACATTAGTTCAAATACAGTAAAACCAAAGTAAAAGAGTGTTACTGATATTAAGAGCAATAACTTCTTAGGGCATAAAGAAAGGTTTCCTGGATGTGAGGTGATAACATGGATTTGGGTTCCTAGTTTATTTTCTATTTTCACTTTTGATAAGTGAGGGTTTTTTTTTTTAATCTTTCTGTTTTTATTTCCTGTAAATGAGCTTTTGCACTAGTGTTTCATTCTTAGACACTGGTTGTTCAAAGACAATTTTTAGGTATTACAGATTATGACCTATTCTAAATATTAGCTGAAGTGTTTTTATTGTTTTAAAGTCTTAAGAAATTTAAGTCTAGCTTTGTTTAACTTTTTTATAACTGTTATCACATGGTTGCTGAAAAAAAATTGATCCTTCCCTTGATCTGATTGTTACATTATTGAATTCTTTGCATATGTGTTGATTTAGTTCTTTTGTTTATTAGGTGATGCAGTTAACAATACTGGGAAATAGCTCTGTAGTTCTTTCTGTTGAGAGTTGTGTATGTCTATGCATATCAATCACAATTCCTGGTTGAGTTTAATTAAAAACTTTAATTTTTGTTTTTTAGTGTTGTTCACAAGCTTGGTGACTTTAAGAAAAAAATCAGGTTTTGTATTTTTTTTTTCCCCTTTGGAGTTAAACTTTAAAACAGAGAAAAGCAAGTTTTTTTTTGCTTTATCTCTTGACAAGTTGCCTTATAGTGTGTCTTGTTTTAAGTAAATGTGTCTGTGCGTTATTTGGAATTTGTGAGTTACTTTAGTAGCTTAATTTGCTCTGAAACAGTATTCTTTACTTACCACAAATTTATGTAAGATTTCATTAAATATCAAGATCCATTAAAAGCTTATAAGTAATTTGCAAGGATTGAAGTTGTGCATATTTTAAAATTATGACATCTAGTCCAAAAATCAAGCATATTAGTATTGTAGTTCTTGTTTGGTAAGGAAAAAGAATTTATAATTATGCCTTTAATTCACAGAGAAAATCAATGGTATGCTGGTGGAAATAGCCAGCAGGCAGCTGGAAATGTGAGTCTAGGTTCAAGGGAAAGAAGGTAGTTAGAGAAAAATGGGAAGTTTTCCTCTAGTAGGTGGTCGTTGAAATTGTGGAAGTAGATTCATGTGTGAAAGCCCAGTATGAGAGGAGGTCTAAGATTGAACGTTTAGAAGCATTTAAGGAGCTGGTTGTCAGCTGAAATGTATACAGTTCAGTCTTTAAATTTAATGTCAGCAATGCACTAGAAAAAGTAGAAGAAACATATTGTGATGACTAGCAGTTTCTTTTTACAAAATAGCAAATACTGGTAGTCCTAAGTTTTAAATCTCTAAAGCTTTACTAATGCAATCTTTACTCTGAGATTTTGCACTCAGTTGTATAATCAGTTTTTCAAAAAGTATTTAATGAGGTGAGAACATACAATATGCACTTACATCTCTTTCTGTCTGGATATAAATATAAATACATAGATAAAGATGTGTCTCTCTGTAAATATCTTCATCTGTATTGGTTTAAGTTTCTTTCTTCTTCTTTTTTCCTTCTCTCTAATCCATCCATCAATTACCCCCTCCCTTTCTAGTAGTATTAAGCTTGCTTTGCTTGCTGGTTTGTGACACCTAGTAAGAGGGCAGCTTACTTAAATCTTAATCGCATCATTGTGGGGTTCTGAGAAAGCTTTGAAGTTGTTTCCAGGGTTGCTTAAAAAATTTGTGCCGCAAAGGACTCTGATCATAGAAACCCAGTAGGAAGCATTGGTAACATCTAGTTTATCTGTAGGAGGGCTGTTAAGAACTAGTCTTCTTTTTCTTTTTCTAGGAAGTGCTTTGTTTGTGGTTTAGAAAGAAGTTGTTCTGATGGATTTTGTTTTGTAGAATTGCTGTGGAATTTGCTTTGATATTTAGTATTAGCTAAGAATTGCAGTGTGCTCAAACATGAACATGGATTAAGGTATCAACAATTACATATTTATTGCAAGCATACTCATTTGTTAAATTATTAAATTGTACTGTAGTACTTATGAAACTCCAAACCGGGTATGACCAGAATGAATGATCTATATTATATACAAATAAAAGAATACCCATAAATTTGGTCTGTAAGTTCTTGGTATCTTCAGGTTTCATTGGCATGTTAACTTCACCAGAAGATTAAACACTTTGTTGCCTTCTGTAAAGTTTACTCCTTATGTACTGTGTAAGATAGAACATGATCATAGACTCTTGCTCTAGATTAGAATTTTGTTCTATTAATTCCTATGCTTTAAGGAAGTATTTTTATACCTTCTAAAACATTCTGACAGTTAAAAACCCATTATACCTTGGAAGATCTTCCGAGATGATTAAATAGCATTTCTTAATAAGCCATTACAATGCTTAGGAATTTTTACTTTTTTAAATTTCTAATATCTCCTTATTTATAGAACATATAATTATTTTTATATGTATATTTCATATGCATATACAGGATATATACATATTTAGAATTTAGAAGTTGCATTGTTCCTACTGTATTTCCCAGTGGCCTGTTGTGAAGTGTGATATGTAGTATCATTCAAAACTTTGAGGTTAGCTAAATAATACATACACCAAAGTTTCTGGAAAAAAACCCATTATTGATTATGCATCTAATTAGAAATGATAATGCTGTTAGATGATAATAATGCTTAGAATTTCAGCAGGATGTATGAATACTTTTTAATCTACTAAGATGTTACAGAACATTTATTTATTTTATTTAATGTTTTCCTATAAGAATGATGATACTCTGACTACACAGTTTCTGTAGCAGTGGTTCTTTTTTTTTTTAAGACAGAGTTTCACCAGTCATCTAGGCTAGAGTATAGTGGTACAATCATAGCTCACTGCAGCCTTGATCTCTTGGGCTCAGGTGATCCTCCTGCCTCAGTCTCCTGAGTAGCTGGGACCACAGGCATGTGCCACCATGACCAGGTCAGTCTTATTTTTGGTGGAGACGAGATCTCACTGTGTTGCCCAGGCTATCTCAAACTCATGGGCTTAAGTGATCCTCCTAACTTGGCTTCACGAAGTGCTGGGATTACAGGTGTGAGGCACTGCGCCTGGCTGCAATGGTTCTTAATACTTTTTTTGATAACACCCCTGGAGGTACACACCCATTTAAATTTTGTATGCTGCAACTTTGAGAGATTCCACCCCTTCTCCAACCAAAATAAATAGATAAATAAAAGAAGGAAACAATGAGAAAAGCTTATGTGGTGTAAAGGAATATTGGACTGCTTATTTGCTGAGCTTTCCCAGCCTTCTAATATAGTGACTCTCAGTAGAATGGGAGTATAGGATATGGGTATCAGAATCTCCTGTGAAATTTAACAAGTTACTTATTGTGCTTCTTGGCCCCAGCTTCTCCCTTTTAGACCTATGCCATCATCTCTTCTAACGGGCACCTCCCCCTCTCCATCACTGTGTTAGCCATGTTTTAATAGGTAACTTGGTTTCCAGAGAGGATTTAGTCACCAGTAAGGGAGTGGCCTATTTGTCTTCAGAATTAGGCTAAATATAGTCAAGTGTAAAACAATAAAATGGCATTTAACTAACTTCTCAGTTTTTCGTAGTGCTTAACGTAACTGAAGAAGTGATAAATTATTGTTCTGATATCATACAGTTGTAAAGTTGACATTGGAACAGAAGATGAAGACATTGCATGAAAGAAATCCTATCAAAGAGTGTGGCCCTATAATCCAACATACCATACCCTTCAGAGATAATATTCTCTCCGGGTGTGAATTCAGCAGAAGCTATTAAGGAGGTGATTTAGGGAAAGATAAATTGAAATTTTGAGAACAGAATAGGACTTAATCTAATAGCAATACATTCTCTGCTTTTACATAATAGTAACAGTATGTGAAGGCTTTAGTCTTCCTCAAAGAATAGAAGCCTGTTAGGATGCCGTGTTAAACAAGCAAGTGAATTACAGAACTTAAAGATAATTTAGGGCCAGGTGCATTGGCTCATGCCTGTTATTCCAGCACTTTGGGAGGCCGAGGTGGGCAGATCACTTGAGCTCAGGATTTCGAGACCAACCTGGCCAACATGGCAAAACCTTGCTCTACCCAAAATACAAAAAATTAGCTGGGTGTGGTGGTGTGTGCCTGTGGTGCCAGCTACTTGGGAGGCTGGGGTGGGAGGATCCCTTGAGCCTGGGAAGTGGAAGTTTCAGTGAGCCAAGATTGCACCACTGCACTCCAGCCTGGGCGACAGAGCAAGATTGTCTCAAAAACAAACAACAACGAGAAAGATAATTTAGTAGTGCAAAGATATTCTGTAGAAGTAATGCATTGGACAGAGTCAGATGAAACTGCAGTCAGATGAACTGACTATGAATTCCAGCTTGTCTTTTTGTTACTTTTACCTTTTTAAGGAAACCACTTCACTTCTCTGATTCTTGGTCTTCAATAGAGTAAGGATAATGGTGTCTGCCTTTCACTTCATGGTACTATTGGGTGGGTAAAATTTGATCTCATAATATCGATTATACCTTGTAGATTGGTAAGTTTTATGCAACTTTAAGGTCTGATCACTTTGCTAATAAATTGGTATCATTAATTGGCCCTCCCTTGTTCTAGTGGTTATCTTTGGTGATTATATGTCTATAATATACTTTTTTTTTGTAAGGATGTGTTGTTAGGAATACCTTGTTGACTGTGTCTAGTAATTCCATAATCATTTGTTTAGTGCCTCGTATGCCTTAGGTGTGAGGTATTGATGCAGGATTTTTCTTGTCCACTTTGCCAACTGGAGACCTCCATGACTGGTGATGTCCCCCTGCCCTGCACCCAGGCCTTACTTGGCCCCAGGCCTTCCACTGGAGGCAGGCCCTCTACTTGTCCTGCCTGTGTTATGGCTTGTACCCACGTTTGGCAGTTCCCAGGCTCTTGTCCCATGTCCAAGAAGAATTAGGATACACTGACAATTTGAAGGATGAGGAGGGCAGAGAAGAGTTTTATTGAGCGGTGGAACAGCTCAGCGGAGAGGGGACGCAGGGATGGTTCCCGACCCCTGCAGTTTGGTGTTTTTTTTCCTCTCAGTGTGCCTGTGTCTGGGGCTTTTATGGCCTCAGAATAGGGAAGTGCTTGCTGATTGGTTTGTGAGTATGCAAAAAAGTTTAAAACGAAGACTCTGCTCAAAGGTGGGCACCACAGTGTAGAAAACCAATTAGGAAAGGGTAGGTATATATAAAATAGGTGGAGGGTGGGGATTAATTGGAGAAAAGTGTGCCAAACAGGAAGGCAAGTTCTTAATCTGGTCTGTGGATTTGACTTGTAACTTGGCTTTCAGGCTTTAAACTTTCTTCGGCTTGGAGGTGGGATTTCACCAGGGACCCACCCCTATCTGCCTAGGCATTTGACTGTCTCCTGCTGCTGTCAATTTCCCCTTCTGAAGAGGTACATCTAATTGCCATTAGGTTAAGGATGATGTCCAGTCTTAACTGCTTTCTGCTGACAGGGGGTGCTGTTTTGGGAAAATGGCAGTCAGATCTCTCTTAGACACCTAAGAGTCCCCAGTAAAAGGGAGCCATCATTCGAGACTCCGGTTGCATAACTGTTTGGAGTTTGATGGCCTGAAGGTGAGAAGAGACAAACCAGGTTATTAGAAGATATGTATCAAAACAAAACATGGGGGTAAGAACAGCTCAAAAACTGAGGCTGCTAACATGCCCAGATAACTGGTGGCTATAGTTATGCCTGCTAAGACTTGGGTGCTGGGGCTTGGTTGGGTTAGCTCCTTTGGTCTTATTTTCAAAAAAAAAAAAGCAAAAAAAAAACAAAAAAAAAAAAACCCAAACCTTCAGGTTATGGGCACCCTGTTCTCACCACCTGGCAGGATTTGCAGGATAATTGCCCAGAATTAGAATATTGATCCAGATTTTTACATTACTCATCCCTTTTCTTTCTTAGCTGCATCCAGAGATCACTGGTTGGTTCTCAGGAATAAGCAGAGTTAGTCTAAAATGCAGGCAAAACTTAAAAACAACTAATGAGATGAGAATTTAATGACAACTGTATGATAAGTTTTGGAACTGTTTTCTGTGTTTCCCGTCCTCATTTTGTGACAAACAAGTCATGATAGGACCGAGTTGTTTGCAAAATAAACTTTAGTCTTATACTTGGCTTAATCATTTGCATAAAGTGCACCAAGAATAATTATTTTCACATAGGCCTTTAAAATTGGCTCTGTGTGGAACTCTATTCCATATGGAATCTCAGATAAGACTGTCTTTTTTTTTTTGATGGAGTTTTGCTCTTGTTGGCCAGGCTCAAGTGCAATGGCGCGATCTCGGCTCACTGCAACCTCTGCTTCCTGGGTTCGAGCGATTCTCCTGCCTCAGCCGGGATTACAGGCATGCGCCACCACGCCTGGCTAATTTTTTGTATTTTTAGTAGAGACAGGGTTTTTTCATGTTGGTCAGGCTGGTCTCAAACTCCCGATTCCAGGTGATCTGCCCTCCTGGGCCTCCCAAAGTGTTGGGATTACAGGCGTGAGCCACCGCACTTGGCTCGGATAAGACTTTTTAAATAGCTGAGCCCAGCCATGGTTTTATACCCTCAAATACCTGTGAATTTGGTAAATTCCTCTCTTCTTGAGGTGTCAAGATAACTTGGGGCTCCTGGACCTGATAGAAAGTCACATTCTTAATCACCACAAATTAGGAACCCTGTACAGGAACTGTGTAGACAGGGTATGAGGCCAGTACTCCCAATGGGCTTTTATTGGCTCTGCAAGTCAAGCTTAATTCCTTAAAGGGAAGCACACCCTTCCAGTCAAAGCCTTGGTAAAACAACCAGTCTCTCTAGTTGTGTCCTGTTGCAAAAGAAAATGGATTCTTATTGCAGTGATGCAAATAACTGTATTGCCCTATGCTAAGAATACTCACAAAGTTTCCAAATTCTGGAGAAACCAAGCAGAAAGAAACAAATATTTTCCAAACTTTGTTCATAGTATACCTTACTCAATTGTTGAAAACTGTAGATAGCTTAAAAGAAAAATTTCCATGACTCTGAAAAATAAAACAAGGATCAGCAATGTTTTAAGCAAAAAGTTAAAACGATTATTTAAGTTTTCTATTAGTTCAGTCCATTCAATTAACTCTTGTCCTGCTTGATATTCATGAACATTTCAGCTCTTCATGAGTCCAGAATGATTTTCCTTTATTCCAATGTCACAATCTCCAAAGATATCAGAAACTTGCATTTAAGAGCACCTGTCAAAGTCCTGTAGCTGATTATAAACCATTTTTGGAAGAGGATCAAGACAACTGTCTGTGAATGACAAAATGTCCAGGGTGGTTCCAGTCAGACACACAATTGATAAAGAGATTTGTTTATTTCTGTGGTTTACAATAACAACATAATAACCTTAATTATGATTGAGCACCAGCATGATGCCATAAGTGGAAAATTTCACATTTAAGTACTGAACACAAACTTTATTTCGGGCACAAAATTATTAAAAATGTTGTATAAAATTACATTAAGTTGTATGTATTTAGGTTGGTGCAAAAGTAATTGCAGTTTTTGCCAAGTATAAGGTGTATATGAAACATAAATGAATTTTGGACTTGGGTCTCGTCCCCAAATTATTTCATTATGTATATGCAAATACTACAAAATACAAAAAAATCAAAAATTGGGAATACTTCTAGTCTCAAGCATTTTGGATAAGGGATACTCAGCTTTAGCTCATTTCACCTTGAAATGCATTTATCAGCGGGGTGTGGTAGCTCATGCCTGTAATCCCAGCAATCTGGGGGGCGAGGGCAGGAGGATTGCTTAAATCCAGAAACTCGAACCAGCTTGGACAATATAGAGAGACTGGGTCTCTACAGAAAATCAAAAAATTAGTGGGCATGGTGGTGTGTGCCTGTAGTTTCAGCTGTTTGGGAAACTGAGGCAGTAAGATCACTTGAGCCCAGGAGTTTGAGACTGCGGTGAGCTGTGATTGTACTACTGCACTCCAGCCTGGGTGACAGAGTGAGATCCTATTCAAAAACAAACAAACAAACAAAAACAAAAAAGAAAAAAAATTGTCAGGCTCTGTCACAGAAAGTAAAGAAATATTTTTATTTTGGAATTTGTAATATATATATATTTTCTTCATATGTAACCAGCTTTTGGTAAAAATAGGTATCCTTTTGGTAAAAATGAGAAGCACTTAACTTTTCTTTCTTTAGTGTATGTGGGACTCTTGGATGTTAATGTTACCCTAATTTTTCTTGGTATAGCTTATTTAAAATAAGCAATATTAGAGTATTTTTGATTTAGAATTTGGTAGGAACTAACAAGAATGATGAGAACTAGTAAGAACACTTTCAATCCATATGTAAAAATCATAGAACAAAGGACGTTAAAAAACATTATAGATATTCTGACAAGTGATTTTTGTTATTATTTTCTTTTCCTAACTTTTAAGTTCAGGAGTACATGTGTAGAATGTGCAGGTTTCTGCCATGTTGGTTTGCTGCATAGATCATCCTATCACCTTTACCAGTGATTTTTAAAAATTCTTTTTGTAAGGGCAATTGGGTTCTCTTGTTCTGCTGAAATGCATTAGGATCTGCTGAGGAGGGATTGTTAGGAGTGTATGGTACTGGGTGTGTGGCACTGTGGGTCCTATATCCCCTTCCCCTTTCAACCAGAGTAGGTACAATGTTATATTTTATATATTGGTGATAATGTAAATTTTTTCTTTAATAATTTTTATGTTAAAAAAGTAGATTTAATAAGTAGATAACTAGTCCCTCAAATGTTCCCTAATTTTAATGACAAATTTACAGAGTCCCAGAGTACCTAACTTTACTTTAGCACTGTTTAGTTAAATCATACTGCCTGCATATGGCTTTAGGAATATTAAAAATCTTACTAAACCATTTAAAATAATGAACATTCAGCACTGTGTATGAATCGGGCATCAAGAAGATTTCATTGACAATATCAATATGAAGATTTGGCATATTTAAATGAAAGTGGTTTGACATTGGTACTTTTTATATATATTTCATTTTCTTTGAGTATTGAAAATGTTCATAACAGAAGCTAAAATAAGTTTTTGTAATTTTCAGAGGTCGAACTCTGCCCTTGAATTCTTAAAATCTATTGAAGACATTTTCTAGAGAATAGAATGCGCTTCATTCATTTCTCATGTGCAGTATAAGCCAAGTAGACTGATTAAAGGCAGAAAAAAATTCTTATGTTTGACTTTCTACCTGAATTTTTATTAAATAAGTTTGGTAAATAAGTTTGGTCAATATGCAATTTTTG
Source organism: Macaca fascicularis (assembly GCF_037993035.2). Taxonomy (NCBI): domain Eukaryota; kingdom Metazoa; phylum Chordata; class Mammalia; order Primates; family Cercopithecidae; genus Macaca; species Macaca fascicularis. The sequence goes on from NC_088388.1 coordinate 86,099,004, forward strand.
TGTAAAGTGTTTATAGAACTTTTGTTTGTCCTTTGGCATTAGAAAGTTCCCTTAGTGCCTGACTTTTCATTTAAAACGAAATTAAAACCAATGTGATTTAGTATGATTTGTAATATTATTTAATGAAACAAACAATTATATTGTGTGTGAAACAGATGGAAGGCTTGTTTTATTTATTTATTTTTTGATACATTTTTATTTGGTCAGAATTGTTCTTTTTGGCAAGATGAATTAGAATTATTTATAAAAAATTTAGATTTAGCTAGCATAGATGAGTAAGAAATTATACCACTCTTGCCAATAACAAATAACAATGGGGAAATAGTAATTTTAAATATTTAATTAATGACTGCTAAGAATATTTAATGACCACAAAACAAGTGATTTTATGGAATTTTTTTAGATGCAGCTAAATTTAGGTCACAGAAAAATTAGTTCAGCATAATTTACCCGTTTTTCTAAGATACCAGTACGATTCTCAATTTCTGAGAATTCTTTTTATAGACTTCCAATAAATGATAAAGTGATTATTAAGTCAAATTGAAGTTTAATATCTTCCTTTTAAAATTATTTGCAGGAGAGGGCTGCTCACAATTTATATGGCCAACTTGGTAAGTATTTTGTTTTAACCTTTGATGTCTTCCATAAGCTGTATCTTTTTAAAATCATGTTATCTTAAAAAAAGTAAAAGAGGAAAGCCACTTGTATCTGAGAATAATCTTCTCTGTGTTAATGGATAGACTTAAATGTTCAAAAAAGCCTTGATACCATCTGGTTTGTTCCTGTCATATAGGATTGAATTTCACGTATTTTAGAAGGAAATCACTGTCTTGTGCTCCTCATTGCCTTTTTCTTTCTTAAAGTTTACATCTTCATCTTTGATAGGCTATAATTCTATATGTATATATCTATCTTTTTATATCTGTTTATATATATAATTTCATATTCTGCCTCTGTTGTGATTTCTTATGGGAAAAACGATATAAGGATGGGTTTTTATGATACGTGTTCTTCTTGGACAATAAAACAACGTTGGTACTATCTCCAAACACTCGGTTCATTTAATAATATAATTAGCTAGGCTTCCAAATTTTTAAGTTTACAGAAATGAAGTTAATGTTATGTTGTTTGATATTCTTTAAAGTAAATATATAATCAAGGTTATATAATTTTTATTGCCAAGTTAATATTTTAAAAACATTTACATTAAAATCTTTTCAGGTTGTTTAATAGACTTGATAGGCAACATTAAAAAATTTAACTAGGAAAGATTAATAATTATTTATTTACCTAAAGTTTAGTTCTTGAATTCTGTAACAAGGGAGTATTTCAGAGGTACATTTAGCAATTCTTTTTAGTTATAAAATATATACTTTTAGCTCTGTACTTTTGTGTTTCTGTGCTAGATGCTGGTAAACAAGAGATAGCTTTTGCATTCATGGAGTTTTACTCTCTAGTGGGAGAAGTCACAGCAGAAATAGTAATATATGAAAAGGACTGAAAGATGATTTATAGGTTCCTGTGGAAATCATATAGCACCAAACTATTCTGGGTATGTGGGGTTGGGTCAGAGAAAAGTGGGTATAAACTCCTTTTGAGTCATAGACCTCTCTGAGAATCTGATGACATATATGGACATTCTGTACAGAAAACTGCTCATGTAAGGAACGATACCCAAATTTTCATTTCAGGGTGTTCATGGACCACCAATTAAGAAAGCCTAGGGTATGCCGTCAAGTAAATTTATTTTGAAATACTCCAGAAAATTAGGAGTTCTAAGCTCTTTTAATTGTAACGAAATGGAAATTTCAGGACAGCAGGAGAGCAGGATTTCTTTTTGGCATTATTCTCCTTGAAAAAATTCTTATTAGAATGTAAGCTCTTGAACTTCTAAATAGAGTCTGTCATGTAGTGAGATTTGATAAATATTTGTTTTAATAACAATCTTGCTGGGTGTAGAATTCTAGATTGACAATGATTTAAAGATAATCCTTTATCTTTGTTCTCTATAGATACTTTTTGTAGTCTGTTGTCAATCTGGTTTTACTTTTTAGGTAATCTCTCTTTTTTTTCTCAATTTTTTTTTTAAAATTTACTTTTGAAGAATTTATTTTTGGGATATTGGGTTTACTATGATATGGATTTATTTTTATTTAGTTTGATCAGAACTCAGCTTTTGTAGTCCGAGAATTAATGGTTAGTTCTGGAATTAAATTCTTATCCATCCCCTCTCTGAATCTTGCTTCTTCCCATTCTCTATATTCTATTGTTTTGGAACTCCTTTGAGATGCATGTTAAACATTCTTTTGTGCCTCTTCATGTTTTCTTAATCACTCTTTAACATTTTCCTAATTTTTCATCTCTTTATGCTGAATTCTGGTTATCTTTTCAGGTTTGTTTTCAAGTTAGCTTATCTATTTACTTGTTTCCATTTATTTTATTTTATTTATTTTATTTTTTTTGGTCTCATTTTGTTGCCCAGGCTGGAGTACAGTGATGTGATCACGGCTCAAACTCCTGGGCTCAAGCAATCCTCCCACCTCAGCCTCCCAAGTAGCTGGGACCACAGGCATATACCACAATGTCCAGCTATTTTTTTTTTACATTTTATTTTTGTAGAGATGGGATCTCTCTATGTTGCCTATGCTGGTCTCAGACTCTTGGGCTCAAGTGATCCTTTTGCCTTGGCCTCCCAAAGTACTGTGATTATAGGCAAGAGCCACTGTGCCCAGCCAATTTGCTTGTTGTTTTTATTTTTTATTATTATTATTTTTTGAGATGGGGTCTCGCTCTTTCACCCGGGCTGGAGTGCAGTGGTGTGATATCAAGTCACTGCAACCACTGCGTCCTGTGTTCAAGTGATTCTCCTGCCTCAGCTTCCTGAGTAGCTGGGATTACAGGTGTGCACAATCAAGCCTGGCTAATTTTTTTTGTATTTTTAGTAGAGATGGGGTTTCACCATGTTGTTCAGGCTGGTCTTGAACTCTTGACTTCGTGATCTGCCTGCCTCAGCCTCCCAAAGTGCTGTTATTATAGGTGTGAGCCGCAGCACCTGGCCAATTTACTTGTTTTTCTTGCTGAACCTGTCCAGTAAAAATTCAGTTTGAGTGATGATATTTTACTTTTAAAAAGATGATAAACACCAGACTTAACATAAAATCTAGATTTTATGTTAATTAAATGTTAAATAATTATCTAACATACCTCCACAAAACTTTTTTTCCATTATATATTGGTTATAAACTCCATTTCTTCATATGATTTTATATTATAATTTTCTTTTGAAAAAATTACTAAGACAATACTGATTTTATACAAGGAATTTCCCAGACTCTGGGTTTTTAATTGGTCATGAAACTTTGATTGGTTTGGTGTCACCAGCTTCGGTTAGAGACTACTTGGAATATTTGAATATCAAAGTAAACTTTATTCCTCAAAAGCCAAGTTATATGGCTAGACTTCCTTTTCAGTTCCTATATAATACTTTTCTGAAACCCTCATGCTACAGGTTCTTATTATTTGTCTCTCATTTTCTTCTTACAGCCTAGGCCCAATTCTGTGTTTGATATATTTCTCATTTTGTGTATAATTTCTTAGTAATTTAGAGGTCTTGGAATCAGTTCTGTGCTATTACTGGCAGACCCTGGATCTGGAGCTCCATTACTTCTTCTCCCCTTTTTTCTTTCAGTAATACTTCCTTCAATTCCCTCCACCTAGTCTTTCCTCTGGCTCATTAGTAATTACAGTATAGGCTGGGTGTGGTGGTATGGGCCTGTAGTTCTGGCTACTTGAGAGGCTGAGGTGGGAGGATTGCTTGAGGGCAGTAGCCCAAGATCAACCTGGGTAACATAATGAGACCCCGTCTCTTTTTGCAGTGAAATCTGACTTGATTCATTTTGTGTCTTTCTGAGCACTCAATGAATCTGCAACCAGAACCTCAGGTGACTTTTAGTTGCTCCCAGATAAGTTTTAGTTTTGTCTTCCATTATTAATGTCCTTAAAACCGAACCCCATTTGTATAGGGAGAGGCCTAAGGCCAAAATTCTTGTACCATAGGATTTTGAAAGATAGTATAATCTATAGTCAGTGATGACATTTTTTTCAGCACTTCTCACCAGTGACTCCTCAAGTGAATGGGTTAAATGGATATTACTTATATATTCTTGTTTCTCCTCCTGTAATAGATATTTACACCTTGGATACCATTTAGCATGTTGTTCCCAGGGGTGTTCAATGTGTTTCCATCAGTTAGCCTTCCTCCACAGCAAAAGCATTTTACTTTATCACTTTTACCTAAAGCATAAAATTCAGGCCTGTACACTGCTGCTTGTTAACTGAGTACATCCACATCCCCAAAGTAATGATCCGTGCTTCATAATCTGCTGTGGATGGATTTCTTCAGAGGATTTGTTGAATTGGGGAAATTCCTATCAGAACTCACAACATCAGATTCACTTCAAATGTTAACATTCTGGCCCAAAACAAAGAAGCAATTAAGAAAGTGTTGCCTATGTTCTTCTGCCACCAGCCAGCACTATAAGCTTCCCAATTTTTCAGTTTTCTACCACAATAAAAGCACTGCACTTGGTCATCAATACTTGTGTAGTAGAGTTCAGCACTAACTCTCTTGGGGTTAAGTGGGCATAGTTTGGCTGGTTCTGAAATGACTATAATCGAGCTTCCTCACTATACATGGTGTGTTTCTTGGGTATATGGTATCTGATACATCTGAAGCCTGTCCAGTTATCAGAAGATAATCTGCATGAATCTCAGATGGCCTGCCTAAGGCAAATTGATTACTGTTTCCCAGTTTTCAACTTGTGAATCTCAGATGGCCTGCCTAAGGCAAATTGATTACTGTTTCCCAGTTTTCAACTTTGTACTGACCATTTTGGATACTAGGATTTGCAGGTTGTATGGCACTATTTTAAAAATAAATGCCATTGGTAATCTGCAATTTGGGACAGTTTCTTGTGTCTTCCAACTACTGAGTCTCCATACTGCCTTCTATCTACTGCTGCATGACAACGAAAGCACCACATGGTATCTCCTTCACCACTATAAAGAAAACCTACCTGTGCCAGTGTTGATGCTGAAACAGGACTACTGCTTGGAAAACTAGCCAAAGTTTTTAATCCGTTAAACTCTTCTACCAATTCTTCATCCTTATTTATGTCTGCAGGTACATAGTTTTAGATCCTTCAAAACTGTTAAAAGCCATCTTCTCTTGAAAATGGGACTTGTTCACCCTTTCTTAGGTGTCAGAGAGTTCAGAAAGGCAGTCTTGGAGGGCGTGAGCTACCCACCCTCCCACCCAGCCATACCTTCCTTCAACAGTCCTGGGAACCCAGTCATGGAGCCCCTGCTGGGGGGGTGCTGCTTTCCTGCCTTCCCCAGCAGCCTATAGTATCATTTTATACAGAGAAAATAAAAAAAGATATTTCAGTCTTTCTTCTTGCATTATTGATCACATATGTTTTAATAATTATTCATATTTGGAATAGTTAAAACCATGTTACTTAATATACAGATTTATCACCTTTTTTTGAATACTGATATAGGTAGTGCTTCTCAAAAATAGGCATTCTGAAAAATTTTCTGTAGTACAGTTTCCCATTGGGAAAAAAACCTACAAAGTTATGTTGCATTTATAATAATTATAATTGTATTCACTTCATTTACTTGACAGGAGATAACTTGGATTTTGACTAGACTTTGATAAGAATCAGATCTTCTGCTTACTACTTTGCATATCTGATGATTGGTAGAACTTTTAACAATCTACCTTTTAGCTTTGTGCATTTCAAATTTATTTCTTTTTCATTACCCACATATTTTCAGGGCTTGGCACCCTAGGACGTGTCTATATATCATTATGGCCTCTGGTTCTTCACCTTTGTGTCATGACGGGGTAAGTTGGCACAGTAGACAACAGAGTATTCCTGGAAGCCACTCTTTTTTTTTTTTTTTTTCTTTTTTCACGACAGGATCTGGCTCTGTCACCCAGGCTGGAGTGCAGTGGCATGATCTTGGCTCACTGCAACCTCTGCCTCCTGGGTTCAAGCAATTCTCCTGCCTCAGCACCCAGAATAGCTGGGATTACAGGCGCACACTGCCATGCCTGGCTAATTTGTGTATTTCCAGTAGAGTTAGGGTTTCACCATGTTGGCCAGGCTGGTCTCGAATTCCTGGCCTCAAGTGATCTGCCAGCCTTGGCCTCCCAAAGTGCTGGGATTACAGGCGTGAACCACCGTGCCTGGCTGCCACTCTTTAATGAGCCACTAGGAATCAATGTTCTATACCTAAAAGCAACTGGAAAGTAAATTAATGAATATATCATGCAATCCAAGCTCAATATATCTTGCTAAACTCAACTCTACTAGTAAGCTGGATCCCAAAACCTAGTGCTGCTCACCACAAGGTGAAGTTTGACAGAGAAATCAGAATGTAAAATGATAGGGATCTTAACTATCTATGGTTAAAATACCTTACTTTGGCAAATGTTACCAAAATGTGACTATGTGAACAGATTTTGTAGGGCTCTTTTCGAGGCTTGGAAGAAGCCTGTGGTTATGAGGGGTCTTTATGTTTCTCTGGCTTCCTCCTACCACCACTGTCTCCTTCCTCATTCTCCACTTCAGCCACACTGCCCTCTCTGGTGTTCAGTGAGCATGACAAGCATGCTTTCTCTTCAGGACTTTGATATTTGCTGTTCGCTCTGTTTTGAGTTCTTACCGCCAGATATCTGCATGGCTTGCTGTTTCATTTCACTGAGACTGCTGAAGTGTCACTGCTGTGAGGCCTTCCATACCTATCTCACATGAAGTAACAGTCACTCTTCATGTCACTTATAACCCTGCAGTCCCAAGCCTCTTTATCTTTTTTTTTTTTCATGGACTTGATCAACATCTAACATATATCTTTTTTGCTTATTATTTTATTGTCTGTCTTTCCACCTTGGAATTTAAACTTCATGAATGTAGAGTTTTTGTGTGTTTTATACCTGCTGTGTCATGCCTAGAACAGTGCCTAAAATGTACTTTGTGCCATAATTTGTTAAATGAATCATAGATGAATGTGTTTATTAACCCATCTATGCTGGAGGTTGCAAATTTGTTTTTGTGAAAAATCAGACCTACTTGAGCAGTAGGAAAAAAATAACTCCTACTTTCTAGTAGGAGCAACTGGAGCATTATTAGAAGCTTAGCGTTCTAATAATGGAACACTAGGCATAAATGGGTTAAAGAGAAGGATTTATAGGAGACATACCAAATTATACCTAGATGTTTATTTAAAAGCTTGTTTTAAATATTTTAGGTTGGCGCAAAAGTAATGGTGATTTTGCTGTAATATTATTTACTTTATAAGTAAAACCTTGCTTTATTTGACTGCATTAATGTTGTATTTCAGATTAAAATATACAAAGATTAAAAGTCGATGGTCGTGGAACATAGATGAAGTATGTGACTTACTTTGAACTGAGTGTGAACACTTATGTCTTGCCAGCTCATGGTGTTGTAATCAGAATCCAGAAAAATAGATAACTGCAGGAAATCATCTACTTTAAAATGATAAACTTAAATTATTAAGTGATAATAAATACTACAACCTGAAAAGAATTTAAAACAATTGATTAATCTTAGTTATAGATTATAGATTATTTTTATTGTATAACAAAGTATCTTAAATTTTCTTAGTGGCTTTGTTATTGTGCTGCTTTTCTTGTGTTTTCAAAAAAGTTTAAAATATTATGCCTGCATGCTAGAATAGATTTGAGTTTTAATGTATTTTTTTAGACACTCATATGCTTTTCTATAGTAGCACATGGTATATACTTCAATACCCAAATACTGTGCATATTCATACACTTATTTTTAAATTATAAGTAAATTTTCTAAAACTTTTGTGTGTTGCCTGCTTTAGATTGTAAATTCCTGGGAAAAAGATCTTTAACTTTGATATTATTGATGTTAGAGAGCACACTTAAAATACTGTATTTAAAAAAAATTAAAACTTTTATTTTGAAATAATTGTAGATTCATATGCAATTATAAAAAGTAATATAGGGATCCCATGTTCTCTTTACCCAGTTTCCCCCAATAGTAGCATATTGCAAAACTATAATATAATATCAAAACCAGAATATTTAATTGATACAGTCAAGATACAGAATATTTCCATCATAGCAACACCCACTTCTCTCTTGTTGTCGCCCCTCCTTAACCCCTGTTCATGGTTTTTAGTTATTATGAATAAATCTGCTATAAATATTCATGTACAGATTTTTATGTTTTTATTGTTCTGGGATAAATGCCCCTTAGTGCAGTTGCTGGGTTTATATTGTGGTTACATGTTTAGTATTTTCTTTCTTTTTAAGACAGATTTTTACTCTGTTGCCCAGGCTAGAGTGCAGTGGTATGATCTTGGCTCACTGCAACCTCTGCCTCCTGGGTTCAATTGATTCTCCTGCCTCAGCCTCCTGAGTAGCTGTGATTACAGGTGCATGCCACCATGCCTGGCTAATTTTTGTATTTAGTGGAGACGGGGTTTCACCATGTTGGTCAAGCTGGTCTCGAACTCCTGACTTCGTTATCTGCCCTCCTCGGCCTCCCAAAGTGCTGGGACTACAGGCGTGAGCCACCACGTTTAGTTTTTAAAGAAACTATCAAATGTGTTCCTGAGTGGTGGCTGTACCATTTTGTTAGGGTTCCCAACCTAGAAGAAAGCTTTGAATCTCTAGTTCTTTAAAATGGAAAACCTTTTTGGGGGTTACATTTGTCTGTAAATTTTAGTATTAGAAAAATTTCTGGGAAAGTACAAAATGTGAATTGGTGTTTTTAGCCAGTTATAAATGCTCAGTAATTCAAAGCTTTAATGAGATCAAAGACTTGACACATAGATATTGACTATGTCTAAGGGAAAGTGAATTTGAACATAATCATAATTTTTTCTGGATACTAATAATAACCTGATGTGCTTCATCTTCCTTTTTATCTAAACAGAGCCATTTATTTATTACTGTATAACTTTTACTACATGAAGAGGGTGCTTGTTTCAGAACAGGTAGGGATTTAAGGATTCAGGGAGAACTGAATTCAATCTAAAGAAATAACTTTTCTTATGACTTGATTATATTGCTTACAAGACTAAGTTGAAATTGTTGGCTTATAACATCCAACAATAAAATTTCTAAATGTTGGGAGGTTTTATTTAAACAAAATATTTACTGTTTTTTGGTATGTGTCTCTGATTTGGAAAATAAAGAGGAGAGTAAAAGTCATCTGTATTTGGGAGGCCAAGGCGAGTGAATCACCTGAGGTCAGGAGTTCAAGACCAGCCTGGCCAACATGGTGAAACCCCGTCTCTACTAAAAAATACAAAAATTAGCCAGGCATGGTGGCATGTGCCTGTAATCCTAGCTACTAGGGAGGCTGAGGCAGGAGAATCGATTGAATCCAGGAGGTGGAGGTTGCAATAAGCCAAGATCATGCCACTGCACTCCAGCCTTTGCAACAGAGCAATACTCTGTCTCAAAAAAAAAAAAAAAAAAAAAAGAACTTTAGGAAAAAGAGCCATCAGATACAAGTACGTTTTGATAAGTTGCAATCATTAGACCATTAGTTTATAGCCTTAATGATTAACTAGCACTTAAAAACATACAAATTGAAGGCAATTGTATTAATACCCATCTGAAAATGTTGCTTTCTTGTTATATGTTAGTTAGCATGTATTAGAGTGAAAAGTAACCAATTTAAAAAATAGTAGTTTTCTAGATTTTAAATGTTGATAGTGAATTAGTTATTAAAGGTCAAAATGAATGAAATGTATATAGAAATAAGTATAAAGAGTTAAATATTTTCTCTGTCCAAAATATGTCTATAAAATTATGGAAAAATTTTCCTGGGGCTGATGTGCCAGAACTGATTACCCATAAGAGAACACTTACTGTTAGATTTCAACTTTGCCACAGTATGATTTAAGAGAGAACACGTAAGCAAAATTTGCATTTGCATGATTTTCCATTATTATATCAGTTGTGACGACTAAGTTTTCCAGTCTTTCAAAATTGATTATATGCTGCTAACATTTATTTAAAATGTGATGTCAAGTGTAATTAGTTCACTTACATTTTATTTTAAGAAAAAAAGTGTAAGACATTGAAAAATCCTTCTGTGTGACTCCTTTTGAAAACTTCTCTGTTATTTTATTTATGTCACCAAGCATTTCAACAGTATATATGTTTTAAAATTGTAAACATACATCTAATGTATGTTAGCAATTTGTCTTTAGCATTTGGTTTTTCATGTTAAACATGCAGTATATTTTATTAAAACATCTATATTTGATTTTTCAAACATAGGTTTGAAAATGGTGATTCAGGCTGGGCACAGTGGCTCACGCCTGTAATCCCAGCATTTTGGGAGGCTGAGGAGGGAAGATCACCTGAGGTTGGGAGTTCGAGACCAGCCTGACCAACATGGATAAACCCCGTCTCTACTAAAAATACAAAATTAACTGGGTGTGGTGATGCATGCCTGTAATCCCAGCTACTCGGTAGACTGAGGCAGGAGAATAGCTTGAACCTGGGAGGCGGAGGTTACATTAAGCTGAGATCATGCCACTGCACTCCAGCCTGGGCAACAAGAGCAAAACTCCATCTCAGAAAAAAAAGAAAAAAGAAAAAAGTGCTTTCTCTTGTTCTTTCACTCAACAGAGAATGATCCCCACAGACCAAGCAGTTCTCTGGAAGCACGTTCTCTAGCAGACACCAGCTTAGTGTCTTCTAATTCAATTGAATTCTGACACTGTCTACCTGGATGGAGATAGCATCAGATTCCACAGGTTGAAGGCTCAGTTTCATAAGACTGCCTCCACCTCAGATGCCAATAGAAAGTAATACTTGTTATCTATACTTCTGACTGATCAGCTATAAATTGGGGTTCCCACTACCCCCTCTTCAAGTTCAGCTAATTTATCAAAGCAGATCACAGAACTCAGGGAAACACTTTGCTTACATTTACTAGTTTATTATAGAGGATATTAGAAAGGTTTTGGATGAACAGCCAGATGGAAGAGATGCATATGGCAAGATATGGGAAAAGTCTAACAAGAGCAAATGTTGGTATGAATGTATAGGAACTGGAACTATCAGATTCCTGCATGTGGGAATGTAAAATTGTTTAACCCCTTTGGAAGCTGATTTGACAGTTTATTAAAAGGATAAACATACACTTTTCCATATGAGCCAACAAATCTACTCATAGACATTTGCTTTAGAGAAATACATTTTTATTTCTTTTTAAGTTATTTTTAATTGACAAATCATACTTGTATATATCTATGGGGCACAATGTGATGTGTGTGTATATATATATGTGTATATATATATATGAATCTCGAACTCCTGACCTCAGGTGATCCACTCGCCTTGGCCTCCCAAATACAGATACAAAAAAAACAGGTTTTTTTTTTTTTTTTTTTTTTTTTTTTTTTTTTTTTTTTTTTTTTTGAGAAATGTCTGTTCAGGACCTTTGCCCATTTTTTAATTGGGTTGTTTCCTTGTAATTGTGTTAAATCCCTTGTATATTTTGGATATTAACCCTTTATCAGATGTATAATTTGCAAAGATTTTCTCCTAATCTGTGGAATCTGTGGGTTGTCTCCTTTTCTTTTTTGAGACAGAGTCTCGCTCTGTCACTCAGGCTGGAGTGCATTGGTGCGACCTTGGCTCACTGTAACCTTCACCTCCCAGGGTCAAGCAATCCTCCCATAACTTCTTGAGTAGCTGGGACTGCAGGTGCATGTCACTATGCCTGGCTAGTTTTTGTAGTTTTTGTAGAGATGGGGTTTCACCATGTTGCCCAGGCTTCCAATCTGTAGGTTGTCTCTTTACCCTGTTAATTGTTTCCTTTGCTGTACAGAAGCTTTTTAGTTTGATGTAATCCCATTTGTCTATTTCTGCTTTTATTGCCTGTGCTTTTGGGTTCATATCCAAAAAAACAAATTACCTAGACCAGTGCCATGAAGCTTTTGCCCTATATTTTCTTTTAGTCATTTTATAGTCTTTAACCCATTTTGAATTAATTTTTGCATACCATATGAGATAAGAGCCCAGTTTCATTCTTTTGCAAGTAGATATCCGGTTTTCCTAACACCGTTTATTGAGACTTGGTTTTTTTCCTGTTTTGTGTTGTTAGCACCTTTGTCAAAAATCAGTTGTCATAACTGTGGGTTTATTTATTTCTGGGTTATTTATTCTGTTCCATTGGTCTGTGTGCCTGTTTTTATGCCAGTACAATGCTGTTTTGATTAAAATAGATTTAAAATATATTTTAAAATCAGGGAGTGTGATGGCTTCTAGCTTTGTTCATTTTCCTCAGGATTCTTTGGCTGTTTGGGGTCTTTTGTGGTTCCATTTGAACTTAAAGATTGCTTTTTCTATTTCTGTGAAAAATTACATTGGAATTTCAGTAAGGATTGCATTGAATCTATAGATTGCTTTGGGCAGTATGAACATTTTAACAATATTAAATTTCCCAATTCATGAACATGGGTGTTTTCCCGCAGTTTTGTTTATCAGTGTTTTATAGTGTTTTTAGTATATGGATCTTTTACCTTCTTGGTTAAATATACACGTAAGGATTTTATTTTTTGTTGTTGCTGTTGTAAATGGGATTTTTTTCTTAATTTATTTTTAATAGTTGATTGTTAGTGTATAAAAATATTACTGATTTTTGTATGTTGAGCGTGTGTCCTGCAAGTATACTGAATTTATTTATCAGTTCCAACAGTTTTTTGGTGGAATCTTTAGGGTTTTTAATGTATAAGATCATATAGTCTACAAACAGAGATTGTTTTACTTCTTTCTTTCCTACTAGGATTACTTTTATTTGTTTCTCTTGCCTAATTGCTCTGGTTAGGGCTTCCAGTACTATGTTGAAAAGAGATGGTGAGAGTGGGCATCCTTGACTTTTTCCTCATCTTAGAGAAAACGCTTTCAACTTTTCACTGTTGAGTATGATGTTAGCCGTGGGCTTGTCACATATGGCCTTCATTGTGTTGAGGTACATTCCTCTATACCTAATTTGTTGAGAGTTTTTATTGTGAAAGGATGTTGAATTTTGTCAGCACTCTTTCTGCATCTCTTGAGATGATCATAAGGATTTTATCCTTCATCCTGCTAATGTGGCATATCACAGAGGTCCCCAGCCCCTGGGCCACGAACCCCATCAGGAACCAGCCTGCAAAGCAGGATATGATACACAGTGAGCGACCATTATTGCCTGAGCTCTGTCTCTTGTCAGATCAGCAGTGGCATTAGATTCTCATAGGAACCCAAACCCGATTGCGAACTGCACATGTGAGGGATCTAGGTTGCATGCTTCTTGTGATGATCTGAGGTGGAACAGTTTCATCCTGAAACCAACTCCCACGCCCCTCCACCCCCGCCCTTGCATCCATGGAAAATTGTCTTCCAGGAAACCATTTTCTGGTTCCAAAAATGTGGGGACTGCTGGCCTATCACATTTATTGATTTCCTATTGAACCATCTTTGCCTCCCAGGGTTAAATGCCACTTGATCATGGTGAAAGATTTTTAAAAAACAGGTAAAAACACTTAAATTGACATATATTACTTGTACATATTTATATAGTGCATGTAACATTTTGATACATGCATAGACTATGTAATGTAGGATATCCATCCCTTTGAACATTTATCATTTCTTTGTGTTGGGAACATTTTTCCTTTTTTATTTGCAGAAGATTTCTGTAGTGTCAGGAACATTTTAAATCTTGTCTTTTAGCTATTTTGAAATAGACAATATGTTGTTAACTATAGTCACTCACCCTACTGTGTTATAGCACACCAGAACTTATTTCTTGTATCTCACTTTATGTTTGTACTCATTCACCAACCTCTCTTCATCTACCCTTCTCCTACACAGCTTCTGGTATTTACCGTCCTGCTGTCTATCTCCATGAGATCAACTTTTTTAGTTCTCACGTATGAGTGAGAATATGTGATGTTTATCATTTTGCCTGGCTTTTTTCACTTAATATAATGATCTCCAGTTCCATCTGTGTTGCTGCAACTGACAGTATTTCTTTTTGTTTTGAGACGGAGTCTCTCTTTGTTGCCCAGTGCAGTGGGGTGATCTTGGCTCACTGCAACCTCCACCTCCTGGGTTCAAGTGATTCTCCATTCTCCTGCCTCAGCCTCCTGAGTAGCTGGGATTATAGGTGCCCGTCACCATGCCCAACTACTTTTTGTAGTTTTAGTAGTGATGGGGTTTCACCATGTTGGCCAGGCTGGTCCTGACCTCCTGACCTCAGGTGATCCATCCGCCTTAGCCTCTCAAAGTGTTGGGATTACAGGTGTGAGCTACTGCACCTGGCTAACCGACAGTATTTCAAGTGAAAGATTATTTTAATGTATTAATTGGATTCAGTTTGCTAGTATTTTGTTAAGGATTTTTGCATCTATGTTCATCAGGGATATTGGCCTGGAATTTTCTTTTCTTGAAGTGCCCTTGTTTGGCTTTGGTATCAGGGTAATACTGGCTTTGTAAAATGAGTTTGGGTGTATTCCTTCTGTTTCAGTTTTTTTTGAAGAGTTTGAGAAGGATTGGTATTAGTTTTTCTTTAAGTGTTTATTAGAATTCACCAGGTCCTTGGATTTTCTTTGATGGGAAACTTTTTATTATTTATTCTATCTGCTTACTCATTTTGGTTGTGTAAGGCCATTCTTGCATTGCGATAAAGAGATATCAGTATCAGAGGCTGGATAATTTATAAATAAAAGAGGTTTAATTGGCTAATGGTTCTGCAGGCTCACGGTTCTGCAGGCTGTATGGGAGGCATAGTCCTGGCATCAGCTTCTGGGAAGTCCTCAGGAAGCTTACAATCATGGCAGAAGGTGTGAAGTGGGAGCCAGCATGTCACATGGTGAAAGCAAGAGCAAAGGCAGGGATTGAGGGGTGCCACACACTTTTAAATAACCATGTCTCACGAGAACTCACTATCACGAAGATAGCACCAAGGCATGAGGGATCCACCCCCATGATACAAACACTTCCCACTGGGCCCCACTTGTAGCACTGAGGATTGCAACTTAACATGGTATTTCAGTGGGGACAAATATACAGACTATATCATTGGTCTCTTTAGATATTTTTTAATTCTTCATGATTCAGTCTTGGTAGGTTGTATGTGTCTAATAATTTATCCATTTCTTTTAGGTTATATAATTTGTTGGCATATAATTGTTCACAGTTGTTTCTTTTTTATTATTATACTTTAAGTTCTAGGGTACATGTGCACAATGTGCAGGTTTGTTACATATGTATACATGTGCCATGTTGGTATGCTGCACCCTTAATTTGTCATTTACATTAGGTATTTCTCCTAATGGTATCCCTCCCCCCTCCCCCTACCCCACAACAGGCCCTGGTGTGTGATGTTCTCCACCCTGTGTCCAAGTGTTCTCATTGTTCAATTCTCACCTATGAGTGAGAACATGCGGTGTTTGGTTTTTCTGTCCTTGCAATAGTTTGCTCAGAACGATGGTTTCCAGCTTCATCCATGTCCCTACAAAGGACATGAACTCATCTTTTTTATAACTGCATAGTATTCCATGGTGTATATGTGCCACATTTTCTTAATCCAGTCTATCATTGATGGACATTTGGGTTGGTTCCAAGTCTTTGCTATTGTGAATAGTGCCACAATAAACATATGTGTGCATGTGTCTTTATAGTAGCATGATTTATAATCCTTTGGGTATATATCCAGTAATGGGATGGCTGGGTCATATGGTATTTCTAGTTCTAGATCCTTGAGGAATCGCCACACTGTCTTCCACAATGGTTGAACTAGTTTACAGTACCACCAACAGTGTAAAAGTGTTCCAATTTCTCCACATCCTCTCCAGCACCTGTTGTTTCCTGACTTTTTAATGGTAGCCATTCTAACTGGTGTAAGATGGTATCTCATTGTGGTTTTGATTTGCATTTCTCTGATGGCCAGTGGTGATGAGCATTTTTTCATGTGTCTGTTGACTGCATAAATGTCTTCTTTTGAGAAGTGTCTGTTCATATCCTTTACCCACTTTTTGATGGGGTTGATTGATTTTTTTTTTCTTGTAAATTTGTTTAAGTTCTTTGTAGATTTTGGATGTTAGCCCTTTGTCTGATGGGTAGATTGCAAAAATGTTCTCCCATTCTGTAGGTTGCCTGTTCACTCTGATAGTAGTTTCTTTTGCTGTGCCAAAGCTCTTTAGTTAAATTAGATCCCATTTGTCTATTTTGACTTTTGTTACCATTGCTTTTGGTGTTTTAGTCATGGAGTCCTTGCCCATGCCCCTATCCTGAATGGTATTGACTAGATTTTCTTCTAGGGTTTTTATGGTTTTAGGTCTAACATTTAAGTCTTTAATCCAATGTCTCCTCTTTCATTTTTCATTTTATTTTTCTTCTCTCTTAAACTAGCTAAGGGTTTGTCAATTTTATTTAAAAAAAAAAAAACTCTCAATTTTGTTGATTTTTTAAAATAGTGTTTTCCTAGTCTCTATTTTATTTATTTCTGCTTTGATCTTTGTTATTTCCTTTATTTATTTACTTTTGGCTTAGTTTGTCTTTTTCTAGTTTCTTAAGGTGTAGCATTAGATGTGTTACTTGAAATCTTCTTTTTTGATGTAGGCATTTAGTGCTATTAATTTCCCCTTTGGAACTACTTTTGCTGCATCCTATACATTTTGGTTTGTTGTGCTTCCATTTTTGTTTGTCTTCGGCATATGAATTCTGATTTCTATGTAAAGACTTGTATACGAATATTCTTAGAGCCTTTGGTTGTTTGCCAAAAACCAGAAGCAATCAAAAGTTCATTAATAGATGATTTGATAAGCATGTTGTGCTGTGTCCAAACAGTGGTATACTTCTCATGTATAAAAGGGAAAGAGCTTTGACACATTGAACTATATAGATGAATCTCAAAATCATTATGAGTGAAAGAAGCTAAGACAAAAACGATCATGTAATCTATAGTAACAGAAAGCAGATATGTGGTGGGAGAGCAGGGAGTGAAGGGATTGAGTGAGAGATAGTACAAAGGAACACAAGGAAACTTTGGAGGTAATAGATGTGTTAATTATTTTGATCGTGATGATCATTTTAGAGTGTGTACATATTTAAAAACTTTTCAAAATGTACTCTTTAAATTTTTGGTGTTTATTGTAAAGTTGTTCCCCTTTATCTGCTGCTAAATATGTATTCTAAGACCTCCAGTAGATGCCTGAAACCATGGGGAGTGCTGAAACCTAGATACATGATGTTTTTCCTGTATGTACATATCCTAATAAAGTTTAATTTATAAATTTGGCACAGTAAGAGATTAACAACAATAGCTACAATAAAATAGAACAATTATAATAATACACTGTAATAAAAGTTACGTGAATGTGGCATCCCTGTCTCTCTGAAAATTCCTTGGTGTACTGTGCTCACTTTCCTCTTCTTGTCGTGTTGTGGGATACTAAATTGCCAGCATGATGAGATGAAATGAGGTTGATGATGTAGGCCTTGCGACATAGCATTTAAAACTTATGAGTTGTTTATTTCTGGAATCTTGTATTAAGTATTTTTGAACCCCAATTTATTGTTGGTAACTAAAACCATGGAAAGCAAAACCGTGGATAAAGGGGGACTACTATATATCAATAAAGCTGTTAAAAAATTATGTTTGCAGCATAAAAAACCGCTCAATCATCCTGGAGTTTTACATGTTCCTCCAGTATGTTAACATAAATCAGCTTTGGCTAACATACTTTTGAAATAATTTAAAAGTACCAACTCATTTTTTTTTTTTGCCACTATTGTTATACTGTATGTCAGTGTATTGGTGGATTTTAAATTTTTCTTTATGTGTTAATTAGATAGAGAAGTAAACCATGTATGAATAAGTTTTATTGACTGGCAAAGAAGTTATCTTCCTCTTACTGGAATGGATAACAGAATGACTTCCTCTGGGTTCTTCCTTCTCTGCTGCCTGGCTTTTTTGTGTCACTCCAGATTTTTGGTTGAGAGAACTTGGTTCAAGTGTCCATCTCTAAAGCCATCATATATGACCTCAGTGGCAGTGTATCCACTGTAGAGGTATAGCTGGTTGTGGCAGTGTTGAAATTCCTCAAGGAGAGGGCAGTTCTCAGTGGTATTATTTTTGGGCTGTATACCACTTATGCAAAAGGATATAGATAGTTTTCCAACTCAAATTACAAAAAAACACAGTAAAGTGGTTAAGAACACCGGCTCTAGAGTTAGATGGATTTAAATTTGAAGGCCGGGAGTGGCGGCTCGCATTTGTAGACCTAGCTACTTGGCAGGCTGAAGCAGGACGATTGCTTGAGCCCGATAGTTTGAGGTTATAGTGAGCCATGCTTGCATTCTAGCCTGGGCACAGAGTGGGAACCTGTCTCTGAATTTAAAAAAAAATTGAATCCTACTTTACCATTTAATAGCTTTGTGACGATAACTGCAAATCTAAATTTTCTCATCTGTCAAATGGAATAATTCATAGATCATTTTTTGGTGATTATTACGAAGGCTAAGTCAATGTGACCCAAGAGGAAAAAGAAGCTATTAAACCTAGCATTTCTACACAGTGATAATGGATCATTCCTCTAGGTAAGAGATGAGTAATTTAAAGAAATGTTTATTTCAAAAGATTCTTTGATAAACATAGAACTCTGTTTTTGACTGCTTTTTAAAGGAATGTGTGTATGTGTCTCTGTGTGTGTAATGAATAAATGAATAATTCAGGGTGGATAAAAATTGCATACATTTAAAAATTACAGGCATTATATAAAGGAGGAAGTAATATTTAGGTTATTAGCATTGCACAGTCATATTCATAATGTGTGATTAGTTTCCCAGAATACTTGCCTGGAGCTGACATGAAAGTAAGTTCTGGGACTTAGCCCTGCCATAGATGCGTTATGTACTTCAACCTAGATGTTTCCTTTTCTAGTTCTGCGTTCTTTCACTAAATCTGGACTAAATAAGTCATTGTTGAAGTCTTAAAATGTCTTTCCTAAACATAGCGATAGAGTATATGTAGAAGCTTAGGACTCCTTAGCAAAGAAGGCCAAAGAAATGCTTAGTTGTTTCTCCCCCATCTCTACTTTCCTTAATTAATCCTAGTAGTTTTTGTTGTTGGCCTGTTTTTTGGCTGTGAATTTAAAGGGATTTTCTTATTTTACATCTTTTTGATATTTAATATATGTGTTTTCTGTATTTTTATTTATTGTTCTCTGAAATAAGCTCTTCCGTGTCTGAGATTTTGTCTTCTATGTCTGTCTTTGAAATTTCCTGCAGTAATAACCTGAATGCTTTGTATTCAGTGAATTATACCATTATAAAAATATAGCTTATGTTTGTTTATTGCTTTAAAACATGCTCCCATACATTTTTCCATTTACCCTGTCAAAACCACCCTGTTAAATAGGCATGACAGCTTTTATTGTCCCATTTATAGTTGAGCAAAACTGAATATAAAAGGCTATATGGTTTCTCTGAACTCAGAGTAATAATATATAAAATAATATTGAAAACTCAGGTTTTGATCCTGGGTTTAGTGCTTTTACTCTGCTATTGTAGCCTATCTAAGTGTTATTGATTGATGACCTTCTAGACTTGAGGCTTTGTAAATAATGATACCAGGAAACAAACCTTATATGTGGCAATAGTTGCAATATAGAGCATGATTGTTTTATTATGGTTTTTAAATTAATGTTGAATCTAAAGGGCTGGATATAATAGCAATGTTTATAAAAATTTAACACTACCATGACAGCCTCAGGCAGCCTTAGCATGAATATTGACTCAGTACACTTCTGTGTTAAATCATTTTATGTGACTTTGGTCTAGAAGGTAAGCATTACTTGTACTTCTAGGAATTAAATTATGCAACTGTATTGTACGTTTAAAACCAAAGGAAAAATAACTTATTTAATTTATATTCATCCGGTTAACTATTTGAGCCCTAAAAATAAATCGCTCACTGTTTTACTGTGTTCTGTAGCTCTCTGGTCATCAACCGTATTTCATAGAGTTTTTATCATTTGTATGTGTTTCTTTTATTGTGATATACATGGCTAGGTTTATTATAATATTTAGTACTTTTCAAAAACAGAAGCAAAAAACTGTGTCTTTCCTTGTGTGATATTTATTGAACTCATTCTTCTTGTGAGACACAGTTTAATTGCAAGGTTAAATATCATCTTTACAATCTTGTATGTAAAATTATTATAATACTAAAATGTAAATGTAAGTGGTAAAAACACATTTACTAATTTAAGAGTTTAAGTACTTTAGTTTTAAAACAATACATTATATGTTAAGTTTTTTGGAAGAAGATTATGTAGGGCCGATTCCTAGCATGATACAGGTTCTTATCATTTGTTAAATTATACGGCTGAATGGCGTATGATAAGGAGATTTTTTTCTGCCAATAATGAATTACATCATTTAGTAGTACTTCTCAGCAAACTTTCATGAAAATAACATAAGTTCAACACTTAATTGTACTGCTTATCAGAAATGATTAATTGAGGAACTGTGCCTAGATGTATCCTATCATGCATAGATTCTGGAATTTTTTGCACTTAGGAGTGCAGAAAATTGGTAATTGGTTTAATAAAGTGAGCTGTACAATGAAGAAATTTAAGAGATTATAAATGGCTTAAATGTGTAGGAAAAAGTATCTCATTTAGAATATGTCTCTAAGGCATGCCCTTTGCATCTCCAGTAGTGATTAGCAAATAGAAGATGAAAAGTCATGGCCCAACTTATAAATGCCATTTGATGAAAGATAGTTCACATTACAATTTCCATTTTTACTAAAAGCTACAGGAGTCAGGCAAGAGTTGATACTTGATACTTGATCTTGTGTTTGTGAGAAAGTATTTATTTAAAGAAGAACAGAGAAAGGAAAAAAAAGTGAAAAGGAAAGAAAAACCTTTTCTCTAAAATGCACCTTGACAATGTGGGTCTCAATCTTTCATCTCTGGCATGTATTATTTTACCTCTGCAATTATTTTCATTGTTAGATGATTGATGAGAATAATAATTTAATAAAGATACTTTAAAGATTTAACTCTTTTACAGAACCAAACACTTGTAACAAGATCTAGCTTGTTGTATGGGTTAATATTAAGTTGGCCTTCTATTCTTGCAAATGTGGCAGCAACCTGGTAAACATGAAGAGACAGAAAGAGAAAGCGTGGAAGAGTAGAAAGAAGACTGATTCTACAACAAACCTAAATTTTGGTATCAGTTTTCACACTAATTAGTGTCCATTTGACTCCTAGGCCCCTGATTTACTAGTCTGGGAAAGCTGAGATCTTTTCAGTACTATTTCAGAACTTTGTTTTGTCACTAAAAAATACTTTCCAGACACTGTCTCTTGCTGGTTGTGTGATGATCTTGGTGAAACCATTTTACTGTTATGCCTCCATTTTCTCAGCTCTGAGATATAGGGATCATCACAATATGATCCCTATATTGTGTATATTATGAAAAATAATACATATAAAAGATATACTAGTGCACAGGAAGATCTCAATCAGTGTTTGCCTTTATTATTGCTATTGTCATTGTTGTCACTATGATTATGATCATGTTTGTGAAACACTTTCACAATTCTGAAGGAAAATGATTTGGATCTAGAATTCTCTGTCCAACCAAACTGTGAATCAGAATCAAGAGAAGGCAAAATATAGACATTTTCAGCCATTTGAGGACTCAGAGTTTACCTCTCATCTAGTCTCTCTTGAAAGAAAACTGAGAATGTAGTCTAGCAAAATAAAAAGGAATCCAAGCAGGAGAAACATAACGGATTCTAGAAACAGTGAAACCAACTCAAGATTGCAACACAAAGAAATTTCAAGATAACAGCTATTCAGCACATCTTGCAAGGCATTCATCCAACTTTAAATAGGAACTCAGAGGTTCCAAAAAAATGTAGATATCATTTGAAAATATGTGATTAAAGAAGTGAAAAACTGAGTGATGTACTAAAATCGTGTTTCTTCCAACAATGAGAAAAGAAAAACAATTACAAACTCTGTAAAAAACAAAAAGCTATACAGGAAAGTGATAGTCCAAATATGAAACAGTAGAATATGATTTTGATCAACTGATGGAGAATTGACCTTGACATTTGGTACATACTTGTAGAACAGTACAGTTTTAGTTCCTGTTATTACATTGACGTTCAATTATATGAGTCCCATCACATTTATTGATTCTGAACTTTATATATTTAGTATTTTAAACATTTATTCATTTTTAACTTTTGAGCTGTATATGTTGGAAAAACGGACTACATTATAACAGTTAAGCTACCAAACCATTGTAAACAAGGTGGGCAAAAGAACACAGTATTGGCACTGCCTGAGAACTGAGGGGCATAGCTGTACAGGGTTTGGAAATAATTGTACACACTAGTCAACCAAGGATGCAGTACTTGTAATAGCATGCTTGTTTTATAACAAAGGGCTTTGACAGACAAGTTAGTCTTGCAAATAACTGGAAAAACAGAAGCCTAGAATAGATGGCTGACCATATTCCATTATATTCAGGCATAGTTTCCATTATTGATCATCTTTAAACCCAAATGAAAGCAATACATACAAAGAGTTTTGGAGGAATGTTGAATGTTGAGCTATGTAAGAGAAGCTCTGGTCAAAGATGGGGGCTGATTAAGCATTTAATAGTATAATGTATAGTGTAGCTTTAAAATTATATCAAAGAAATTTGTTTAATTTTATTTAAGAAATTTGTGTAGGCGAAACCTTAAGAAACATCTCTCTGCTATCCATTATTTTGTTTAAAAACTATGTCATAATGCTCAAGTCCTATAGTGTATTATTAATATGTCTTTAATAATTAAACCAAAATTCTAGATAAGTTTAGTTTATAAGCACTTTGTCTCTGCATTGGAAATGACTGTAGCAAATTTAATCTTAAAGTATCTCTATCCTTCTATTTCAAGTAGAACTTATAAAAAAAGTAAAATAAAGCGATTTTATTTGGCATCAGAGTTATGATTTCCCCCTACCCCACCTAATGCCAGTCCCTCTTTAAGTAAATACTTTTGTAATTACTTTGCCTTTTACTTCTGCAACTGAACTGTATTTACATTGAATTTACAGCCTTTGAGATATATAAATTGTGCAATTTAATGGTTTAATTGGCATAGACTTTTCTATTAGTTTTTGCATCTAGTTAATGGTTTAATTGGCATAGACTTTTCTATTAGTTTTTGCATCTAGTTGATTTTAGACAGCTAAATTTAGAAGTATTTACTCTTGACTAGAATATTCACAATTCACCTTTTTAGAGAGTATTTATATGAGAATTTTTGCTTATAACATCAATATTTTTCTTTTTAAATGAAAAGTACGTTTTATACACATAGCATTTTGGGTTTAATGTTACAAAAAGAGTAAATCCTGTGATACTTAAATTCATTATTGGGCTGATCATGTTTGAATCTCAATCCAAGAAGATCCTAGGTTCGTGTAGCATAGTCTTAGAAATTTATTAAACATTAAATTGATTTATAGAGTATTTAGTTTATTTAACCTATCAGTGAAATAAAATAAAGATATTAATCTATTTTTAAGAATACAGCCGGGCGCGGTGGCTCAAGCCTGTAATCCCAGCACTTTGGGAGGCCGAGACGGGCGGATTACTAGGTCAGGAGATCGAGACCATCCTGGCTAACACGGTGAAACCCCGTCTCTACTAAAAAAAAATACAAAAAACTAGCCGGGCGAGGTGGCGGGCGCCTGTAGTCCCAGCTACTCAGGAGGCTGAGACAGGAGAATGGCCCGAACCCGGGAGGCGGAGCTTGCAGTGAGCTGAGATCCCGCCACTGCACTCCAGCCTGGGCGACAGAGCGAGACTCCGTCTCAAAAAAAAAAAAAAAAAAAAGAATACAGAGTAATGGTAAATTTTAGTTACATTACCAAATCTTAGGATTAAAAAATAGATTTATAGAATTACTTTTCATTTGTTAGTCTTGAAGAAAATCAGTTAACATTCATTCTGTTACTATTTTATAGTTTCCATTCCACTCTGGCCAATGATATGTGTATATATAAGAATACCCGTTTATTAATGTGCCATAAGTGCATGTATTGCCATAGTTTGAAATGTAAAATTCTACATTTTCTAGATCTGGAATTGACAATTTATCTGAATAATTGTTAGCCTTTATAAACACAGTTTTATTGTACCTAAAATAAGAAAGCAATGATATTGAAAGCCTGTGCTTTGCAACATATGGCTTCAATTTGCATTTCAATCAGAATATGGAAGTCATTACTCTGACATCTGAAACTGAAGTAGCAATAAAAAATTATCACTAACAGGACAGCGGACACAATTTATTTTGTGTTTTTTAGTGGGTGGCCCACTTGAAACTTTTCAGAAACTTAATGGATTCCAGATCTTAGAAAATTACAATTAAATTATGACATTTAGATGCATTTCAATTAGCTGTCTTAATCGGATTGGTATAAATTGACGATTAATATCTATTAAGATTTATAGCATATATGTACAAACACACACACACACATATAGTATAGGCATACCTCAAAGATATCATGGGTTTGGATCTAGACCACTGCAATATAGTGAATACTGCAATAAAATGAGTCACATGAATTATTTTTTGCTTTTCCAGTGCATTTAAAAATGATGTTTACCTTATATCATAGTTTTATGTGCAAAGCATTATGTTTTGTTTTTTTTTTTCCGAGATGACGTCTCGCTCTGTCACCCAAGCTGGAGTGCAGTGGTGCGATCTCAGCTCACTGCAACCTCTGCCTCCTGGGTTCAAGTGACTCTCCTGCCTCAGCCTCCTGAGTAGCTGGGATTACAGGCGTGTGCCACCACACCAGGCTAATTTTTGTATTTTTAGTAGAGACAGGATTTCACCATGTTGGTCAGTCTGGTCTTGAACTTCTAACTTCGTTATCCACCCACCAAAGTGCTGGGATTACAGGTGTGAGCCACCGTGTCCAGCCAAAGCATTATGTTTAAAACAAAGTGCACACATTAATTACAAAATACTTATAGCAAAAAGTTGATAATGATCATCTAAGCCTTCAGGAAGTCATAATCTTTGGAAGGCCTTGCCCCAGTGTTGACGATTGCTAATTAAGATGGTGGTTGCTGAAGGTTGACGTGACTGTGCCAGATTTTTAATATAAGACAACAATGAAGTTTACCATATTGATTGATTCTTTCTTTCATGAAAGATCTCTCTGAAGCATTCAATGCTATTTGATAGCATTTCACCCACAGTACAATTTCTTTTAAAATTGGAGTCAATTCTCTCAAGCACTGCTGCCGCTTTCTTAATTAAGTTTATGTAATATTCTAAATTGTTTGTTGTCATCTCAGTAATGTCCACAGCATCATCACCAGGAGTAAATTTCATTTCAAGAAACCTGTTTTTGTGCTCATTCCTAAGAAAAAAACAGAACTCCTGATCTGTTCAAGATTTATCATGAGATTGGAGGCATTCAGTCATATCTTCCAGCTTCACTTCTAACTCTAGTTCTGTTGCTCTTTCTATCACATTTGCAGTTATTTCTTCACTGAAGTCTTGAACCCCTCAAAGTCATCTATGAGAGTGAGAATCAATGTCTTCCAAACTCCTGTTAATGTTGATATTTAGACCACCTTCCATGAATCACAAATGTCCTTAATGGCATGTAGAATGGTGAATTCTTTCCAGAAGGTTTATGATTTGCTTTCTCCCAATCCATCAGAGGAATCACTCTCTCATCAATCACTCATAAAGCAACTATAGCTTTATGAAATAGTTGTAAGGAATAAGATTGGCAAGTTCAAACTACTCCTTGATCCATGGGCTGCAGAATGGGTATTGTATTAGCAGGCATGAGAACAACATTAATCTTGTACGTCCAAGCTCTTAGGTGACCTGGTGTGTTGTCAATGAGTGGTAATATTTTGAAATGAATCTTTTTGTGTGTGTGAGTAGCAGGTCTCAACGGTGGGCTTAAAATATTCAGTAAACCATGCTATAAACAGATGTGTGCTTTGTTGTTTCATTTGTAGAGCATGGGCGGAGTAGATTTAGCATAATTCTTAAGGGCCTTAGTATTGTCAGAATGGTAAATGATCATTGGCTTCAACTTAAAGTCACCAGTTGTATGGAAATTCAGTCTGTTCTCTAAAGGTTTGAAGCCAGGCATTGAGTTCTTCTCTCTAGCTGCGAAAGTCATAGATGACATCTTCTTCCAATATAAGGCTCCTTTGTCTAAAATCTGTTGTTTAGTATAGCCACCTTCATCAACAGTCTTGGCTAGATCTTCTGGATAACTTCCTGTAGCTTTTTTTTTCTTTTCTTTTTTAAGATGGTGTCTCACGCTGTTGCCCGGGCTGGAGTACAGTGGTGTGATCTTGGCTCACTGCAACCTCCACCTCCCGGGTTCAAGCGAATTTCCTGCCTTAGCCTCCCAAGTAGCTGGGATTACACGTGCCTGCCACCACATCCAGCTAATTTTTTTTGTATTTTTAGTACAGATGGGGTTTCACTATGTTGGCCAAGCTGCTCTCCTGACCTCATGATCCGCCCACCTTGGCCTCCCAAAGTGCTGGGATTACAGGTGTGAGCCATCATGCCCAGCTCTTCCTGTAGCTTCTATGTTAGCACTTGCTGCTTCACCTTGCCTTTTTATGTTATGGAGATGGCTTCTTCCCTTAAATCTCATGAACCCATCTCTGCTAGCTTCACACTTCTGCAATTTCCTCAGCCTTCATAGAATTGAAGACAGTTAGGGCCTTGCTCTGGATTAGGTTTTGGTGAAGGGAATGTTGTGGTTGGTTTGATCTTGTATTCAGACCACTGAAACGTTCTCCATATCAGCAATAAGGCTGTTTTGCTTTCTTATCATTCGTGTATTCACTGGAATAGCACCTTTAATTTCCTTTGAGAACTTTTCCTTTGCATTTACAACTTGGCTAACTGGAACAAGAAGCCTAGCTCTGGCCTATCTTGGCTTTCAACATGCTTTCCTCACTAAGCTTAATTATTTCTAGTTTTTGATTTAAAGTGAAAGACATACAACTCTTCTTTTCACTTGAACACTTAGAATTGCAGGGTTATTAATTGGCCTAATTTCAATATTGTTGTTTCTCAGGGAATAGGTAGGCCTGAGGAGAGTGAGTGGGATGTGGGAACAGCCAGTTGGTGGAGCAGTCAAAACATACACAACATTTATCTATTAAGTTTGCTGTCTTACACAGTTTGCAGTCTGTGGCACCCCAAAGCAATTACAATGGTAACATTAATGATAACAGGCCAGCGCAGTGGCTCATGCGTGTAATCCCAGCACTTTGGGAGGCCAAGGAGGACAGATCACTTGAGGCCAGGAGTTTGACACTAGCCTGGCCAACATGGCGAAACCATGTCTTTACTAAAAATACAAAAATTAGCCGGTCGTGGTGATGCACGCCTGTAATCCCAGCTACTCGAGTATCTGAGGCTTGAATCACTTGAACCTGGGAGGTGGAGGTTGCAGTGAGCTGAGATCGTGCCACTGCACTCCAGCCTGGGTGACAGAGAGACTCTGTCTCAAAAACAGAACAAAACAAAAACTTTAAAGATCACTGATGATATCATTATAACAGATATGCTAATAATGAGAAAGTTTGAAATGCTAGGAGAATTACCAAAATGTGATTCAGAGACAAAGTGAGCACATTCTCTTGGAAAAATGTCTTGGATAGACTTGCTGAATGCAGCGATGCCACAAACCTTTAATTTGTAAAAAACACAGTATCTGTGAAGTGCAATAAAATAAGATTGCCTGCATATGCATATACAGTCATTGTGTGTATATAGTCATTTGCATGACAAAGGACTGAAAATATTCATTTGAAAGTGCTGAATGCATTAATAATTATAGTTAATATTTCTGAAATGGGGAACATTGGTGGGAAAAGGATTTCATGTTATATAAATGAACTTATTAGTCTTTTTTTCTATTTTTTTTTTTTTGAGACAGTCACTTTGTCATCCAGGCTGGGGTGCAGTGTTGCAATCACAGCTCACTGTAACCTTGATCTCCTGGGCTCAAGCCACCATCCTGAGTAGCTGGGACCACAGGCATGTACCACTATGACCAGCTAATTTTTTACTTTTTGTAGAGATGTTGCCTAGGGTGGTCTTGAACTCCTGGACTTCAGTGATTCTCTCACTTCGGCCTCCCAAAACTCTGGGATTTACAGGAATGAACCACTGTTCCTGGACTACTTTTTAGTCGTATAATGGGGATATATTACTTATATAATAAAATATAGCGTGAGATGAAATTTCTTTTTTTTTTTTTTTTTTTTGAGAAGGAGTCTCGCTTTGTCGCCCAGGCTGGATTGCAGTGGCACGATCTCGGCTCACTGCAACCTCCACTTCCTGGGTTCAAGCAATTCTTCTGCCTCAGCCTTGTAGCTGGGACTACAGGCGTGTGCTACTGTGCCCAGCTAATTTTTGTATTTTTAGTAGAGACAGGGTTTCACCATGTTGACCAGGATGCTCTTGATCTCCTGACCTCGTGATCCGCCTGCCTTGGCCTCCCAAAGTGCTGGGATTACAGACGTGAATTTCATTAATTTCTAAATTTTGTTTGAACTAAAATATTAATTACAGTCGTTTAAAGCACTTCAGTGTATTGTTAAAGCTAATTTCTAAGAGTGAAAATACATGATCTAGAACTTTGTTATCTTGAATTAAATTTTCAAGATAATGTTAATTCATTTACCCAGCAAATTTTGACTCTTCATATGTTTTGTACATTGAATTAAGTGTTGGGGAAACAATGACGAATTGAGAAGCTCAAGGTTTAGTGAGATGTAGGTACCATTAAATATGTACATTACTGTATGATACGGCAAATATTGTTTTAGCAAAGTGGAAGAGGGGCAGAACAACTGCCAGAAATTGTAGGGCAAGATTTTCTTTGGAGTCTGAATTCTTGAAGCATGAGTAAGAATTTTCTGGATAGGTAAGCACAGCAAAGAGAATTCTCACCTGAGGGAGCATTGTGTGCAAACAGGAGTCCTGAGTTGATAGGGCATATTTATTCATCCTTTCTTTGTTCATTTATTTATTCTTTATTCAACTAATATTTATTGTACACCTGTGTACCAGTTTGGGTGCTGTGGATATCATAGTGAACCTGACAGGCATACTCCTATCATAAAATTCAGTATAATGTAGAAGAATGAATAATTAAAATTATGATGAGTGTTGCAAAAGAGGAAGCATGAGGTGTTACAGATGGGTGTATGTAACAATGTTAGATATAAGAGAAGCTTCTGGAATATTGAGGAGTGGTATGAGATGGGACTGGAAGGAGGGATTTGGTCTAATTTTGAAAGGTGTTTTATACTGAGCACAGGAGTTTAAATAACATTTTAATTTTTAAGAAATTAGTTACAGAAGTTCCACAGTATGATTAAACTTTCTACTTTAGGACAATCATTTTGAATGTACTCTTTTTTTTTTTTTTTTTTTGAGATGGAGTCTTATTCTATTGCTAAGGCTAGAGTGCAGTGATGCCATGTTGGCTCACTGCAACCTCCACCTCCTGGGTTCAAGCGATTTCCTGCCTCAGCCTCCTCAGTAGCTGAGACTACAGGTACATGCCACCAAACCTGGCTAATTTTTGTATTTTTAGTAGAGACGAGAATTCACCATGTTGGCCAGGCTGGTCTCGAACTCCTGACCTCAGGTAATCCCAACGCCTCGGCCTCCCAACGCATCATGCCTGGCCTGAATGCCCTCTTACGGATAGATTATAGTAGTACTGGATTGATGACCTGGCCAGTTAGGTTCTTATAGTGTTCAATTAGTAAAGCATTTTAATTGCTTAGACTTGGCACATAAACAGCAAAGAGAAAATTGGAGGGTATCAATCTACATCTGAATTTTTAAATCATTTTTTTCAATTCCATTTTGTAATATTTTCAGGAGATCTCTGTTAGATATTTTCTGCCTACGTTATACATATTAAAGCAAATTAATAGTTTTATTCCACATTCTTACATTATATCCAGCTTCCCCATAACAATGACTGCTGTCATCTAAGTTATTTCACAAAGACAACAGACTATTCTTGACTGGCAGGTTTATGTTTTGCTAGGTTTTTTGTTTTTACTTTTGTTTTTGTCAAATCCTGATTTATTTTAAAACTTTAAATTTGTCATAAAATCATAAAAATCTCCAGAGTTTTTGTTTGTTCATTTATCATTGAGTTTTTAAATCTATCCAGCTATTGCTTGGTCAAATCTCATCAGTACTATGCAGTGCTCATTAGTACTCAGTACTGCACCTGAACCCTGTCTCAGGTATTAATTTCTCTCTTAGGCATTAATGCTCAAGTCCAGAAGTTGAGTAACTTTTTCTATTTAGAGCTACACAGTAAATTTTGCCAGCTTTGTGGGTCATATGGCCCCCTATGGCAATTATTTAACTTTGCCAGAGTAGAATGAAAACATACATAGACAATGTGTAAACAAATGAATGTGTCTGTGTTCTAATTATTTATGGACACTGAAATTTGGTATCATATTTTTTCACGTGTCAACAAATATCATTCTTTCGTTCTCTTAAAACTGTTTATGTTAGTCTTCTAGGGCTGCTGTGACAAATTATCACAAATGTGGTGGCTTTAGGCAACAGAAATTTATTCTCTCTCAGTTCAGAGGCTAGAAACCTGAAAGCGAGGTGTTGGCAGAGCTGTGCTCCCTCTGAAGTTTCTAGGGAAGAATCCTTTCCTTGCCTCTTTGAGCTTCTGGTAGATCCTGGGAATCCTTGGTGTTCTTTAGTTTATAGTTGCAACTTTCTAATCTTTGCCTCTGTCATCACATGGCCTTCTTCTCTCTATGTCTGTGTGGTTTTGTATTCAGATTCCCTCTTCTTTCTCTTATAAAGACACCTGTCATTGGATTTGGTGCTTCCTCTAATACAGTATGACTTTACATTAGCTTGGTTACATCTGCAAAGACCCTATTTCCAAATAAGGTCACATTCACATGAACCAGCATACAATTTATCATTTGTGGGGACAATATTCAACCCATGACACTATTAAAAATATAAAAATAATTGTTATTTTGTGGGCCATACAAAACAGGTGGTGGGGTGGATTTAGCCATGTGCTGTATTTGCGGATTCCTGCTCTAGGCAGAGTTGCCTTTTTATTTATTCTCTCAATAAATGCCTTATTCTTACTGGGAAACAAGGTGAGAATGAACATTTATTGAGCCTCTGCTATCTTCCAGACATTTTGGGGTTTACTGACATCTTTCCTCTTGTTTATTCTTCAAACAATCCTATAAAGCACTTCTTATTAGTAGCTCATGAAACAAGCTGAGAACATTATTAAATTTACTTGCTCAAGCTTACATAATATAGCTAAGAAGTAGCGACTCTAGGATTTGAATCTGCACCTAAAACTAAGTGATGATAATGTTTTTCTCTTTCTACTCTATCACTGTAGTTTCTCTGTGTGTAGTGACTTAACGTTGCTCCTTGGAATAGGTCTGTAATTCTCAATCTCTTGTTTTAGCTCTTCATTAGGGTGATTTCACATGTACAGTGTTTCATGTCTAATTTAGTTGCTTTGGCTTTATAAACAGAAATCAATTTGGTTAGCTTAAGATAAAAATAGGAATTAAGGGGAAGAACACTGATGGCTCCGAGAATTGAAAGAAGTTCTAAAGAGTCGAGTCTCAGGAAAAAATGGAACTAGGGCACCTACGGGAACTTGGCAGTAGGACCTGTTATATGACATTGCCATTAAAGTGACTCAGCTCTAACATTCCCTTCCTTCCGCCTTGCCTTTAACCTCAAATTTTAATCCTTTAGAGGGAGAATCTGTTTGGCCTATTTAGGTATAATCTTATGCTGGATCAAACTACCTTAGCAGGTGGGAGGCCGCCGGGGAAGGGGGCATGGCTCAAATGTGACCCGTGTAGCATTCTTCCTGAATTAAAGAACAACTCAATTTTTTTTGCTTTTTTTTCAATGACATTTTTTGACTCAAGTGACATTCATGAGGCTTCTCTGTGGCATAGAGGGTCACGTGGAATAATCTCCATTTAATACGTGTGTGTTGTTATATCCTGATATGTACCGATGACAGTGATAAATCTGAATTTAGAAATCTTTCCTCTATGGCAGGTTATATTCTCTTCTGTTCTTCCATAGCTGTTAGTTCATTATTCTATAGTGGTAATTTTCCTTCCTTTCTCCTCCTTCCCTTCATTTATCCCTTCCTCCCTCCTTTTCTCCCTTTATGCCTTCCTCTCTTACTTCTGTTCTTCTCTCATTACACTGATAAGCTATTCCAGAGCTGAGATTTTATTTAGTCATATTTATCTTTTAATGCTTGAAACAGAAAATGCTATTAGGGTAAATACTAATTTTGTTTCCTTGCTTTAGTTGCTACTTCTCTTACTTCACAACTACTTATTAAGTACTTGCTCTGTGTCTGGTATTGTTTTGAGGCGAGGGCACGAATGAGGCCTTGTACTTGACTTGACTCTTTAGAACTTCTTTCAATTCTCTGAGCCATCAAAGTGTCCTTCCCCTTAATTTCTATTTTTATCTTAAGCTAACCAAATTGATTTCTGTTTATAAAGCCAAAGCAACTGAATTAGATATGAAACACTGTACATGTGTATTGTGTTTGAGGCCAGGGCACAAATAGCCAATGCGCTGTCTTTGTAGACCTTACATAATAGAGAGAAAGTGGGACAATAATCCAATAAGTAAATAATTTAAAATTGTAAATGTTAGAGGTGGAAGTGCTAGGTAGAAAATAAGCAGGGTAAGAGTAGTTGTGGGGGAGTGGAGGTGCTTTTGGTCTGGAAAGGCCTCTCTGGAGAGATGACATTGAGTACACTCTGAATGATGTAAAGGAGCTGTTAATAGATCATGAGAAAATCTTATGCAAGAGTGTAATGAATAATAAGTAAACAGGTCCCAAGATGGGAACAAGTTTGATTCATTTGATTTATAGCTAAAGAGTCTGTTATGTCTGGACAGAATGGTATGAAATGAGGTTGGAAAGACAGACAAAAAACAGATTGTATTTAGGATATTGTAGGCAGTGGTAAAGAGTTCAGACTTTAAGTGTAATAGAAAACCATTGGAGACTTTTGAAAAGCAAAAAGTGATATGATAGGATTTGCATTTTTAAAACTGTTACTCCAGCTGATTTGGGAAGAAGTAATTGTAAAGGGGATGGACAGCCGTTTTAGAAGATGGGGGTCAGTTCTCAGACTAGTGCAGCAAATTATAAGCACTCTAGAAAATTTACATATAAATATTTTACAATCTTTTAAATTCATTTAAACAATCTTTACAGATAATTTACTTAAATGAAGATAAATTCTGTTTAACTCCTGAAATTTTTACTAATTTTACTGTTTTAACAAAGCAAATTTTGTACTCAGTACCTGGAACATGCACCTTTTATTTCCCTGCCATTCTCACTCACCTTTTCTTGTTTGTTTTCAACAGTGATATCAAGGAACAGTATTGTATTGTATTGGGATATGCTTTATGGCCAGGCTGGTCTTGAATTCCTGACCTCAAGTGGTCCACCCGCCTGGGACTCCCAAAGTGTTGGGATTATGGGCATGAGCCACTGTGACCAGCCTAGAGTCCCTGTGTTTTAATTCATAAAATCAATGTAAATCTTTATTGATCATTTTGAAAAATAATTATAATAATCTTTATCAGTAGGCTTTTAAAACTTAATTTTTGTGGCTATCTCTTCAGAAGTTCATGCTATTATGCCTGTGTGCATAAATGTGTATTTATATGTATAAAATAGGGTCAGAAACATTTATATTAAAATGTCTTCACTTTTATCAAATATTTTACAATATTTCATTAAACATTTATTAATAATCATCCTTTCAATAAAAAAGTTTAAAAATGACTATAATTAAAACAATTACATTAACTTTCTAGCAAAATATTTAGTATACTGTGTTCTTTTTTTCGGAAGGAAATTTCTCGCTAAAAATGTATACCTTTAAAAGTGCTAAGGATTTTGTTTTGCTTTGTTTTTTAAAATATGTATACTATATATACACACTTGCAGGAGAAAAGGATTCATTGTATGGTTAGAATGTGATGGTTTTAAAAAAATATGTTTTTCATTTTTCATGTTAAAAATTGTTAATAAAGTCCCCATGAAGTATAGCAAATGCTATAGAAATACTAGAAGGAAGCATTACCTTTAATGAAGGCTGGTTTTAATTACTAAGTAGGTGTATGTACGGTATGTGTTTATAAAATTTATGTTTAGATTCTGAATTCTTATTAATTTATGATGGAATTAAAAGTCAAAAGCAGAGGTAAACTAGTATAGGAAATAGTGAGAAATTGTGGAATTAGGGGGAATGATTAAGAATTGGAATCTGTTACATCCTTTTCAAGAATACATATAGTACACATATAAGTGTAGATAAAAAAGTCTGAGCTCATTTACGATATATTTATTAACAGCCCTAGCCTGGTAAAAAAACAACATTGATTTGAACAGTTTTGGATATTTTCCAGCTCCTGTTTACTTTCTTAAAACCATAAAAAAGTAATTTGGTTCCTTTTGACTTAAATAAGACAAAGAATTCAATACCGACGCCCTGTTTATAGGTTGTTAAACATTTCACTTTGGTGTCTGAGGATAATGTTCAGCATTGTGTTCAATTAGTGTGAACTAATCTAAGCTGAAGTGTCAGATTCCTAAACGTCTTACTTCAATTAATACAAAATACTAAGGACTCCATTCAGTCCAAATTATTGCTCCATAGGTGCCAGCCACACAGTCTCCATAGCAGGCCTTTCTGTGGACTAATCAAGGTTCATGACCTCCAGGTTTTGTGCACTGGCGTTTTAGTATCTGGAACGTCACTTTTTCTTTTTGTGAGCTTCTCTGTTTTGATCCCAAGTTCTTTCTCCCATTCTAAGTTATGTATGGAATTGAATTTGTATGATACTCTGATGTAGTTAGAAGTGAGTATAATTTGGTACAGTATACTGGAAATCTATTAAATTATATAAATTCAAACAAAACTATATGCCAATTTAGGATGTTGGTCTTCAGTAGACTAAGTTTTTATAAGAGGTCAGTTAAAGACAACAGCAAGTTTATTTCTTCCTACCTACCAGCGTTAGGGCTACGTGTTGGTTAAGTGGTGAAGTAGGCACATTTTTTGTTTGTTACTTTGGCACCTTTTTCAGCATGTCATTCCTAGTTTTGTTATTTTTTTCAGTTGCTTATCTTTTTAAGTTTCTTGTGTCCATTGATATTTATAACTTAATGTAAATATTGTTATTGAATGAAAAGAATTGCTGAACGTCCAGCAGAATACAATAATGTACATGTGGCTTCAGGCACTGTGAGAAGAAATATCTGCTTGGGAGGTGGGAGGAACTTTGAACATCTCTTAAATTCAGATAGGCAAATAAGTGCTCTATCTTATCATGCTTGATCTAGAATCTTACTTTGGGTTTTTGTGTTCAACTCTAGTTATACTCTGAAGTGTTTACACAGATAATAGAGACATTGCTGTAGATAATAGTGGTATGGTCTAGTAAAACTCCTGGTTTCTAACCTTAATTTTCTGGTAAGGACATTAGGGCTGGAAAACAAAACTACAGCCCTTCTGTACTTTGATGACGCCCTTTTTCCTAGTCTTAACTGTGCCTGTAGATGCATGTATGTTAGCATGTATGATTGTATGCATGTGCATATACGTGTTTACATATTTGCTTCAAATCTCTCATTGTTTTGTAGTCCTCTGATTCCAGATCTTTATTCCAGCTGTTTCAACCTTCTGCGTGTTCTTTTTTTCTTGCAGGTTTCTGATACTTGTAGTAAGAGAATCTCTACAAGACTGTTGTTTTTCTTCCTACTAAGAGAAGTTTCAGGAAATGCTTTTGGTTACTGAGTTACTACTATATGTATGGTACCATTAAGCAGGTAGACAATAAATACTTGTTGAACAAATAATTGTGCTTTGAAGTATCTTTAGATAACTTCAGGATACTTGATGAACTGTTTTGTTAACTCTAAGAATAATACTAGTAGGAAATGAACTCTTGTCTATTGCTGGTAGGAATGCCAACTTGCAACCACTTTGGAAAACGGTTTGTTACTTTTAAATAAAACTGAACATGTACACGTCAATCCATTCTTCAATCCATTCTTTAAGTATATTCTAGAGAAATTTCTAACTATATGTAGAAAATAAGAGAAACCAGCAAGAATATTTAGAGCAGCATGTTCATAATTATGAAAACTCAATTCAACTCAAGGCTCCATTAGTAGTTGAATGAATAAGTAAATTCTATATTTATGCAATGGAATACAATATAGCATATAAGCTTAAGTTGATTCTAAGAAACTCCAATGAATTATTTCTTCCAAATGCCCTTGCTGTTCCCTATTTGGAGAGTAAACAGGTTTAAGTTTTTTTTCTTTCTTTTTTTTTTTTTTTTTTTTACCTAGAGTTATAGCTTAACTGTAAATATCTGGAGCTTTTGTGTCTTCTAACTATTTGATTTTAAAATTTAGCACCTCTACTTTCCTTGTAAAAAAAACTTAGTAGTAGTATAGGTATGTAGTTGAAAGGAGCAGCAAGGTTGGTATTAGCAGAGTTTGCTTTTCGCTATACATTTTTCTTATTCCTTAATTATTATTATTATTATTTTTGAGACAGAGTCTTGTCCTGTCGCCC
Source organism: Macaca fascicularis (assembly GCF_037993035.2). Classification (NCBI taxonomy): domain Eukaryota; kingdom Metazoa; phylum Chordata; class Mammalia; order Primates; family Cercopithecidae; genus Macaca; species Macaca fascicularis. The sequence goes on from NC_088388.1 coordinate 86,135,857, forward strand.
AGGCTGGAGTACAGTGGCACGATCTCAGCTCATTGCAACCTCTGCCTCCCAGGTTCAAGCAGTTCTTCTGTCTCAGTCTCACTAATAGCTGGGAATACTAGCACACCACCATGACTGGCTAATTTTTGTATTTTTAGTAGAGATGTGGTTTCACCATATTGGCCAGGCTGGTCTCGAACTCTTGACCTCAGGTGATCCGTCTGCCTAGGCCTCCCAAAGTGCAGGGATTACAGGTGTGAGCCACCATGCTTGGCCAATTTTAATTTTTTTTTTTTTGAGATGGAATCTTGCTCTGTTGCCCAGGCTGGAGTGCAGTGGGGCCATCTGGGCTCACTGCAACCTCTGCTCTCCGGGTTCAAGCAATTCTCATGCCTCAGTTTCCTGAATAGCTGGGTTTATAGGCATGTGCCCCCATACCTGGCTAATTGTTTTATTTTTAGTAGAGACAGGGTTTCGCCATGTTAGCCATGCTGGGGCTCAAACTCCTGACCTAAGGTGATCTGCCCTCTTTAGCTTCCCTTAGTGCTGGGATTATAGGTGTGACTATTGCACCCGGCCATTATTTCTTAATGTTTTTATCATAAATACTATACAACTGCTTACATTCTGTCTTTGGAAAAAATGAACCCTAAATTAATAGAATGTAAGTATTCAGGAAATGATTTAATAATTCTCCAGACATCTAGAACAAAGAATATAGGAATGCAGAGTGTATACTCCAAGATAATGATTTTATTTTAATAAATTGAGGCAAGTTCTTCAGTGGGCTTCTAGATTTCTTTGGCTACAAATAGCAGGATACGTAACTACAAGTGACTTGCAGTATAAATACATTTTTTTTTTAAGTAAATTATAAGGAGTCTTGGGGGTACCAGTTCCAGCATTTTTTTTTTAAGTAAATTACAAGGAGTCTTGAGAGTACCAGTTCCAGGATTCAGTGATATCAAGGGCCCAGGCTCTTTCCATCCCCTTCTCTGCTGATCTTGTTTCATTTGCTTTTTGCTTTCATGCTTATCAATAAATTCTATGATAAGGATGATAGTAATGATAGTGAAGGACATAAAATTTCATCTTTCTGTTGTTTTCCTAAGAGGACCTGGATGAACAAACTGGAAGTTAGGACATACTTCTTTGAAAATAATGTTCTCCTGAGATCATGTTAGAAATCATATGACTAATTCCTGATGTGGAAAGGGAATGGTGTTTCATATTGACAGTTCCTCCTTGTGTCCTTCCATCCCCTCTTCTTTCCCTACTGTCCTTTTCATGGGTTATAGAGATTAGACTGTGTATCTGGGTATCACCATCATTATCAATGTCTCTTGGGAGTATAGTATAGGATGAGTAGCTGTTAAACCTTTTATAATTTTAATTTCTTTTTATGTTTTATTTAATTGTGGAGACTGGGTCTCGATAGTTGCCCAGGCTGGTCTTGAGCTCCTGGCCTCAAGCGCTTCTCCTACCTTGGCCTCCCAAAGTGCTGGGTTTACAGGAGTGAGACATTGTACCTGGCTCATTAGATGTTTTAAAATGAGTTAAATTCCAATTATTAGAGTGACCTAATTTCACCAATTTTTTAGATGGATTAAATTAATTGGGTTGTATAAAAGGTGCTAATTCTAATTTTTATGTTTAGTTACAGTTTTCTTTTCTTTTTTTTTTAACCTTGGATGTGACCTTCTGGTTTCTTCTTTATTTTTAGATTGTACATATATCCTTTTACAAATTAGGCTTTATTTATTTATGTATACCTTTCCTATTGTGCTGATAGGCTTTATTTTTTTAAACCAGTTTTTGCTTTGTAGAAACCTTGAGTGGAAAGTACAGAGGGTTCCCATATTACTCTCTTTCTCCTATTTTTAAAATCTTGCATGAATGCATTACATTTGATGCAGTTAATGAACTCATATTGATGCCTTATTATTAATTGAAGTTTATAGTTTACATTAGGGATAATTCTTTGTGTTGTATAGTTCTATGGGTTTGGACAAATGCATAATGTCACATATCCACCATTACGGTATCATGCAGAATAGTTTCACTGCCCTGAAAATCCTCCGTGCTCCACCTATTCATCCGTTGCAGCCACTTTTTACTGTCTCTATAGTTTTGCATTTTTCAGAATGGGAGGATTGTTTTTTGGTGTGTATCCCTCACTAGAGTGTGGTCTGCTGGGGATAGGGAATGTGTTATGTATACTATTATATCTGCAATGCTGTATGCCTGGCCCACAGTTAACATTCAACTGCTCAGTGATGAATAAATTAATAATTATTTGCCTAAGAATTATATTATGACAATAATTTAATCTTCATGAGAGGACATACTGCATAGTGATTATTATAAACTCACTTGGGCTTTGTACATAGAGTACCTGATTTGTGATCCTGAGTTTGCCACATACAGTGTGTCCCTGGGAAAGTGACTTCTCTATGCCTGCATTTCCTTACCTATAAAACAAAGTTAAAATAGAACATACCTCACAGGGCAGGGGTCCCCAGCAGTACTGGTCCGTGGCCTGTTAGGAACTGGGCCACACAGCAGGAGGTGGATGGCAGGTGAATGAGAGAAGCTTCGTCTGTATTTACAACCTCTCCCCATCGCTTGCATTGCCCTCTGAGCTCTGCTTCCTGTCAGATCAGTGACAGCAACAGTGACAGCGTTAGATTCTCATAGGAGCGAACCCTTTTATGAATTGTGCATGTGAAGGATCTGGTTGCTTACTCCTTATGAGAATCTAATGACTGATGATCTGGCACTGTCTCCCATCACCTCCAGATGGGACTATCTAGTTACAGGAAAAAAGACTCAAGGCTCCCACTAATTCTACATTGTGGTGAGTGTATAATTATTTCATCATGTATTGCAATGTAATAAGAAGACAAATAAAGTGAACAATAAATGTAATGTGCTTTAATCATCTTAAAACTATCTGCACCCACCCCTGCCGCCCCCGGCTGATTCATGGAAAAATTATCTTCCACGAAACCAGTCGCTGGTGCCTGCTGTCATAGCGTATTGTGAACATTACTTGAGATAGCACATACAGTACATAAAACAATGATTGGCACATAGAAAGGTTAATTAATGTTTTTAAAAATTATTATTGTTATTAAAATTTTGAATAGGCTTATATAGGCTAGCCTGGCTTATATGCAAGAATTAATGGAAAGTCCTTATGATTTAAGAGTTAATTAGTAATATATATATAAGTGACTTTACTATTATCACTATTATTTATAATGTACATGATATTGGATTCATTGTAGTATAATACTAACAAAATTAAACTTTGATTTTGAGGTAGTCTTGACCCTTTTAATATTCTTAATGAAGGATAATCAGAGATAAACTTCTCAATATATGACATTTTGTCTGTTTAGATCTTTGTTATGCTAACTACAATTATTAGTATTTAACAACTCTATTGAAGTTTATTTAATATTTAATAAAATAGGCTTGCAGTAGTCCCTGTCTATCCAGAAGGGATACATTCCAACACGCCTGGTGGATGCTGGAATCTGCAGGTTGTACCAAACCCTATACATACATACCTATGATATGTTTTTTTCTCTATACATACATACCTATGATAAAGTTTATCTTGCAAATTTTTCACGATAAGGGATTAGTTACAATAATAAAACAGAACCGTTATAACCATATGCCAGCACCACTATTTGTGCACTTTGGGGCCATTATTAAGTAACATAAGAGTTACTCAAATACATGCATCATGATACGAGGACAGTCAATGTGATAACTGAGAGGGCTAATTGCTAACTGGTGCATAGCATCCATAGTATGGATACCTGGACAGGGACAATTCACATCCTGAGGTGAGAGGGGGCAGGACAGCTTAAGATGTTATCATACTACTTAAAATGACAAGCAATTTAAAACTGATGAATTGTTTATTTCTGGAATATTCCATTGAATATTTTTGGACTGCAGTTGATCATGGATAACTGAAACTGCAGACAGTGAGAATGAGGAAAAGGCTGGACTACTGTATTTAAAAATACAATTCAATACGTTTTGACATGTTTATATACCCACAAAACCATCACCACATATAAGACAATGAACCTAAAACATCATCCCCAAAATTTCTTCATGTTCCTTGGTAAGTCCTCCCCACCACTCACATACCTCATGGATGCCTTCTATTACTGTAGATTTGTTTATATTTTCTAGATTTTTGTATAAACGGAATCATAGACCATGTCAACTTTTTCTAAAGCTACTTACTCTTGATCCCTCTTTACAAAACCACTTTATTGAAGTATAATGATGTATAAAAACTATACATATGTAAAGTATATTGATACATTTTGACATACGTGTATATCCATGAAACTGTTACCACACTCAAGGTAGTGAACATACCCATTACTCTACAAGTTTACTTCCCTTGGTAATCTCTCCTTTCAGCTTCTCCCTCCCACCTTCCCAAACAACCACTGATCTGCTCTCACCACAGATTAGTTTGCATTTTCTAGAGTTTTATATAAATGGAATCATACAGTACATACTCGCTTTTTTATCTGGCCTCTTTCAGCATAATTATTTTGAGATTCATATATTTTATTTTGTGTAACAATGGTTCATTCCTTTTTATTGCTGATTAGCATTCTGTTTGGTTCTATCATGATTCCTTTTTCTATTTGTTATTTGGGTTGTTTCTAGGATTTGGTGATTATGAGTAAAGCTGCTACAGAATTCACATACAAGTCTTTGTATGGGCATATGCTTTCATTTTTTTTTTCCAGGAGTGTGGTAATTATATTAGTTTTCTAGGGCTGCCATAACAAGTAACACAGACTGTGTGGCTTAAACGGCAGAAGTTTATTTTCTAACAGTTGTAGAACTAGAAGTCTGGGATCAAGGTGTTGGCAAGGTTGCTTTTTTCTGAGGCCTCTTTTCTTAGCTTATAGATGGCTGTTTTCTCCCTGTGTCTTCATATGGCTTTTTCTGTGTGTATGCCCATGTCTAAATATTTTCTTCCTGTAAGGACGCCAGTCATATTGAATTTGAACCCACCCTAAAGGACCTCATTTTAACTTAATTATCTCCTTAAAGATCATATCTCCAAATACAGTTACATTCTGAGATATTGGGGGTTAGGACTGTAGCATATATATATTTTGGTGGGTGGGGGGTACACAATAAAGCTCATAGTGGAGGTTATATGGAAAGCATATGACTAGTATTTTAAAATTTTGTTTAGTTTTGTTTTTAGAGACAGGGTCTTGCTCTATCATCCAGGCTGGAGTGCAATAGCATGATCACATCTCACTGCAACTGCAAACTCCTGGGCTCAGATGATCCTTTCACCTCAGCTTCTGGAGTAGCTGGGACTGTAGGCATGTGCCGCCGTGCCTGGCTTATTTATTTATTTTTGTAGAGATGGGGGTCTCACAATGTTGCCCAGTCTGAGTTTGAACTCCTGGGCTCAAGTGACCCTCCCACTTTGGCCTTTTGAGTAACTGGGACTACAGGCATGTGCAACTGCACCAGCTGTATGGCTTTAATATTTAAGAAGTGGCTAGGCTGTTTTCCAAAGTGATCATACCATTTTACATTCATGCTGGCACTGTGTGAGAGTTCTAGTTGCCCTACATCTATGCTAACACTTGGAATGGCCAGTCTTTTACAATTTAGCCATTACTAATAGGTACACAATCGTGGCTTTAATTTGAATTTCCCTGATGACTAATGATGATGAATAAAAAGTTAAATTTTTATGTGATTATTAAGTATCATAGGTTGTTTTCAGTGAACTGTCTTTTCAAAACTATTGCATATTTTTTTTTTTTTTTTTTTTGAGATGGAGTCTTGCTCTGTAGCCCGGGCTGGAGTGCAGTGGCCGGATCTCAGCTCACTGCAAGCTCCGCCTCCCGGGTTTACGCCATTCTCCTGCCTCAACCTCCGGAGTAGCTGGGACTACAGGCGCCCGCCACCTCGCCCGGCTAGTTTTTTGTATTTTTAGTAGAGACGGGGTTTCACGGTGTTAGCCAGGATGGTCTCGATCTCCTGACCTCGTGATCCGCCCGTCTCGGCCTCCCAAAGTGCTGGGATTACAGGCTTGAGCCACCGCGCCCGGCCAAAACTATTGCATATTTTAAAATTGGATTGTTTTTCTTATTATGGGGCTTTGAGAGCTCTTTATATATTCTGGATTCATGTCCTTGATTGGATCTATATTTTGTAAAAATTTTTTTTCCATACTGTGGCTTCTTTTTTTGTTCTCTAAACAATGTCTTTTAAAGAGTAGAAGTTTAAAATTTGGATTTAATCTAATTTGTGAATTTTTTTCTTTATTGATTCACTTTTGATGTGTATTTAAGAAAATTTTGCCTTATCTAAGCTTATAAGAGCTTCTGCTATGTTTTCTTATTTCATAGTTCTAGATTTTACATTTAACTCTGTGATACAGTTTGCCCTAACTTTTGTATTTGGTGTAAAGTATCGATCACAGTTCATTTAATGTCATTATTTTTGCATGTAGTTAAACAAATGTTCTAGCACCATTTGTTGAAGAGTTCATCTTTTTTTTCAGAATTTCATTTGCACTATTGTTGAAAAATCAATTTTACACATATATGTAGGTCTCTTTCTGGACTCTCATTTCTTTCAATGATCTGTTAGTCTTTGTTTAAACCCAAAGCATACTGTCTTGATAACTGTAGGTATGTGATAACTTTAGCAGTCATGTAGTATTAGTCTTCCAATTATATTCTCTTTAAGTGTTGTTTTTGACTGTTGTAGGTCCTTTGCATTTCCATGTAAATTTTAGAACAGCTCTTCAATTTTTGTATAAAAAGCCTTTGAAATATCTATTAGAATTATATTTAATCTCTAGGTCAATTTTGGCAGAATTAATATCTTGACAATATTGAGTATTTTGACTAATGAAAATTGAATAGTTCTGTATTTATTTATGTTTTCTTTAATTTTTCTCAACAGTGTTTTTACTTTTCAGTGTACAGGTCTTGCATATTTTTGTTAAACTTAACCGCAAGTATTTAATATTCTTTAATGCTATTGTCAATAGTGTTGTTTTATTAGCTTGAATTTTCAGTTATTCATTGCTATTGATTTTGCATATTGATCTTATATCCTACAACTCTGTTAAAGTCAATTTTTCGTTCTAGTAGCTTCTTTTTGGTATGTTTCATAGTATCCTATACATAGATGAACATGTCATCTAAGAAAAAGAGAAAATTTTACTTCTTTTTAAATCTGTATGCCTTATGAGAGTTAAAAAAATTTTGGAATGGAAGTTTATGTCAGATGCTTTTTCTGTATCTGTAGAGATGATCATGTGCTTTTTCTTTTTTAGCTTAATATAGTGATTTACATTGCTTGATGTTTGGCCTTGTATCCTAGAATAAATCCCATTTGGTGTATTATTATTCTTATATATTGTTGGATTCAGTGTGCTCAAATTTTCTTAAGAACATTTATAACTATGTCCATGGGGGATATTGGTCTGTAGTTTTCTTGTTAATGTCTGCATGTAGTTTTGCTGTCTAGGCAACACTGCCCTCATAAGAATGAGTTAAGAGTTAAGTAGAATTTCTTTCTTTTCAAATTCCTAGGTGAGGTTTGAGAATTGGAATTATTTCTTCCTTAAATGTTTGGTAGAATCTATGAGTGAAGCAATCTGATCTTTTTTTCTTTGGCAAGATATTTTACTACTATTTCAACTTTTTTTTTACTTTTTTAAAGACAGTAATGCTATTTAGGCTATATACTTCTTCTTGTGAGAGCTGTGGTAGTTTGTGTCTTCCAAGCAATTTGTCGTTTTCTATTTCATTTAAGTTGTCAATTAACAGAAACAAAATTGTACGTAATATTCCTTATTATCCTTTTAATTTCTGAAGAGTTTGTAGTTTATGTCACCTCATTCCTGATAATGGTAATCTGTGCCTTCTTTCTTCTCTTCTGGATTATAGTCTATTTTAGCAAATGCCTTGTGTGGATCTGAAAAGGGTATTCTGCATTTGTTTAGTGCAATGCTGTATAAATATCAATTAGATCAAGTTGATTGATAGTATTTTTTTTTACCAGGCTAATATCTTTACTGATTTTCTCTCTACTTTTTCTATTAATTATTAGAGAAGGGTGTTGAAATCTCTGACTATAGTTATGGATTTGTGATATTTGATTATGAAGTTGTGTCAGTTTTTGATTCATGCATTTTAAAGCTCTGTTTTTAGATGCATAAACATTTAAGTTTGTTATGTCCTGTTGATAATTTGACCCTTTTATTGTTATGTAACAACCTTTTTCATCTCTGGCATTATATGCCTATATCTAAAAAAAAAATCACTGACATAAGGAATGGGAATACTATTATTGACTTAATTAAGTGAATGTCTTTGTAAAAGAAGATGAATTATCAAAATGCAATCAGCTTTTTTGTGAGAACAGAAGAAGGAACTGGAGGAAGGAAGAGGAATGTTGTATAATCATCCAACAATTATTTATCACATATGCTAAGTTTGCCTACTTAAAAAAATTTATGATAATTAAATGAAAGGTGAAATTTAGATAAAATTTTTTATTCCTTACTCTCAAATATGAAGTTAAACAGACTCTCAATTATTATAATATTTGGTATTATCCCCATTTAATGGTTGAGAAAGCTCAGCTCTGATAGGAAGAGAGACTCTATTTTGTTTTGAAACATAGTTGAAGTATAACTCTAAATCTCAGCTTTTTTTTATTATTATTATCTTTTGTTTGCTTTGACTTAAGTGTAAGAAGATGGCATTGTGGGGAAAAAAACCTCATGCTTTTCTTTTGTTAAGTTTTATTATGTTAAAAGAAGCAAAGCAGGACATAACATAGTATGTTGTTATGTCATGTCACATTGGGTAAAACATGACAGAACATATATTTACAAAAGTACACTCTTCTTTAGAGCCAGATCACTGCTCTCAATTTGGAAAGAAACCATCTGCTTATCATTTAAATTCCTGAATTACTTACCAGCCCACATCTCTAAACAGAAGTAACACACTGTTACTTCTTAAAACCGCTGTTAAGGTCCATTGTCTCCATATGTAATGCATATTTCCTGTGTACTGAATGAAAACAGATTAGACATTTATGATGTTTAAAAAGACCAAGTTGATTTCTTTTTTTTTTTTTCTTTTAGGCCGAGTCTCACTCTGTCACCCAGGCTGGAGTGCAGTGGCATGATCTCAGCCTACTGCAACCTCCGCCTTCCGGGTTCAAGTGATTCTTCTGCCTCAGCCTTCCAAGTAGCTGGGATTACAGGTGCCTACCACCATGCCCGGCTAATTTTTGTATTTTTAATAGAGATGGGGTTTCACCATGTTGGCCAGGCTGGTCTCAAACTCCTGACCTCAGGTGATCTGCCCGCCTCTACCTCCCAAAGTGCTGGGATTACAGGCGTGAGCCACTGTGCCCAGCTCCAAGCTGATTTCATTAACAGGAAAAGCTAATGAATTATTTTTTCAGCATTTGAAATTTCTTTAATGTAGTTAAGGAAATATTTGTTCATACTTTGCTAAACCACATACCCCAATATAATCAGTAAATAAGCACTTACTTGACATAGTCCAAACAATGACTTACTCATTAGCTCTTATATCTTGCATTTATTCAATATTTATTATTTATCAGGTGTAAGTGGCAGAGGTATATTGGTGAAATAGAATCTATATTCTAGTGAGAATTGTAAATGAATACGTAGTTACCATTTAGTATGATAAATTGTGGCAGAAGAAGGATTCAGGTCGGACTCTTAACTTTTTGCTTGGACAAATGGTGGGTGGGAACACAGGTACAAGAACACTCATCTGCAAGTAAAGGTGAGATTGGCAATGCTTGTTTGCCAACTTGCTGGTTTTTATATAGAGTACATATTTTTCTTCATTATCAAGTTAAGTGTATACTAGAGCAGTGGTTCTTAATTGGTGACATGTGTAGAATTCTACGTGGAATGCAGGGTTTTCATAACTTACTTATCTTGGATCCCCAGCATACCTACGAGTATGACATGCAGGCTCTGTTTTGTCTTTCCTGGATTATTCATCTCTAGCATTTATTACTGGCTTTAGTATTTCTGTTGCTTTGGGCAGCTTCGACCTCTGCTCAGTTTATATGAATTTAAGAAGTTTATATGAATTTAAGATAAAATCTATCTCTAAAGCATATGAATCTCTGCCTAAAGCATATGTGTCCTTCCTAAAAAAATTTTCATTAATGTAGTACCCAGGTTTTTCCCAATGATAAGTGGGAATTGAATTACCACTGAATTGAGAACTACTTTTGGGTGGGCCTGGGGAGGAGGGACAGGTAGTGTTTTGAGAAAACAGCCTTATTTGTATTTAATGAACATCATGTATTTTAAGTTTACAGTTTGATGAGTTTTGGCAAATGTTTATAGTCATGTGACTATAAGCACAATCAAGATGTAGAATATTTTCTCTTCCTTAAAAAGCCCCTCTTTCCCCTTTGTAGTTTCTCTCCCCATGTCCTAGATCCCAAGCAGTCACTTGGTGGTATACCACCAAGTCATCAATACCACCAGTCACTAAAATTTTGGCTTTTCTACGATTCATATAAATGGATATATGTTTTCATTTATCTTGGGTAGATACCTAGGGATAGAATTGCTGGGCCTTATGGTAAGTGTATGTTTAATAAGAAATAAGTTTATAAGAAACTGACAAATTGTTTTAGAAATTGACTGTACCATTTTGCCTTCCCACCAGCAATATATGAGAGTTCTAGTATCTCCATATTCTCACTATCACTTAGTATTGTCATTCTTATTACTTGTCGCCATTCTAGTGCATGTGGAGTGGTATCTCATTTTGGTTTTAATTTGCATTTTCCTAAAGACTAATGATATTGAACATCTTTTTGTTGACTTTGGCTATTCATAAATATTGGTATGTGTATATATATGTACATATATTCATGTATATGTATGTATATGAATATATGTAGATTTTTTTGTTCAAGTATCTGTTGAAATATTTTGGTCATTTCAACTTTTTGGGTTGTGTAGCTTATTTTTGACTAGTAAGAGTTATTTATATATTTTGAATTTAAGTGCTTTGCCACATATATATTTGCAGATATTTTTTCAGAGTTTGTGTGTTGCTTGCTCTTTCTTTCTCTCTCTCTCTTTTTTTGAGATGGAGCCTCGCTCTGTCACCCAGACTGGAGTGTAATGGCGTGATCTTGGCTCATTGAAACCTCCACCTCCCGGGTTCAAGCGATTCTCCCACCTCAGCCTTCCGAGTAGCTGGGACTACAGGTGTGCATGCCACCATGCCTGACTAATTTTTTGTATTTTTAGTAGAGATGGGGTTTCATCCTGTTAGCCAGGATGGTCTTGATCTCCTGTCCTTGTGATCCACCTGCCTTGGCCTCCCAAAGTGCTTGGGATTACAGATGTAAGCCACCACGCCCAGCTGCTTTTTCTTTTTTTAAATTAAGTAATGGGCTATCATGGACAAACCATTTGACTGCAAAGAGCAAAAGGCTTTTAATTTTGATTAGGTACATTTTATCAATGAATTAGTTGTCTAGTGTTGTGTCACAAACCACTAAAAAATGTAGTGGCTAAAAATAACAGCAGTATTATTTTTGCAGGAATCTGTAGTCAAATAGTTTGACCATGACAGCCCTTACAGCTTCACTTGACTTTGGCTGATGTAGTTTGAAAGCTAAGGTCTGGAATCATCTGAAGACTCACTGACATGACTAGCACTTGAGCTTGGGATATTCAAATAGCTGTGTTTTAAAACAGTGGGGACACCTCTCTATATCTGTGTAGTTTCTCTTGGCATGGTGGCTTTAAGGTAATTGGAGGTACCATGGAGACTCAGGGCTCCAGAGGCATGATGTCTAAAGACAGTGAGAACACCAGGCAGAAGTCATTTTGCCTGTTATGACTTAATCAGCATCACTTTTCTACCTCCTTCTATTTATGCTATAGTTACAAAGGCAGTTTTAAAGGTCCCTGGTACAAGGAGAGGGAATATGTATGGAGGAGAGTCAATGTCACATTTTAAGATACACATGTGGGATGGGATATATATTTTGGCGTGGGCATCTTTGGATGGTATAATCTGCAATGATGAAATTTTTTCTTTAATTTTTTTATCCCCTAATGTAATATGTCTTTGCTCAAATCATGATCATAAATGTTTTTTGCAGTGTTTTTCTTCCAGAAGTTTTAAGTTTTGAGCTCCAACGTTTAAGTCTGTGATTTATTTTGAGTTAGTTTTTGTTATGGAGTGAGGTATGGGTTGAGGTTTATATATTTCCATTTGGAAATTCCATTGTTTCATCTCTGTTAGTTGAAGAAACTGTTGCTTCTCCATTGAATTATATTGGTATCTTTGTAGAAAATCAATTGGACATATAGTGTTGGGTCTATTTTTGAATTCTGACTATATTCCAATACCACACTGTCTTGATTATTTGAATCTTTATAGTCAGTCTTGAAATAAGTCTGCCAACTTTGTTCTTTTTTTTTTTTAACATTGTTATGACTATCTTGTATCCTTTGTGTTTTTTATATAAATTTTATACTCAGATTGTCATTTTCTGCAAGAATGCCTGTTAGGTTTTGATTGAGATTGCTTTGACTTTATTATCAATTTGAGGAGATTTGATAATATTAAATCTTTCTGTTTATGTACATAGCATATTTCTGCACTTTCTTAGGTTTTTAATTTCTTGCAGCATTATTTTTCAGTTTTTAGTGTTTAGATCTTTTACTTCTTTTGTTAAGCTTTATCCCTAAATGTTTAATATATTTGTATTCTAATGGAATGGAAATGTTTTCTAAAACTTCATTTTTAAATTGTTTTTTGGTAGGATACAGAAAACAATTGTGTATTGAATATGTACATTGTTTTTAATGAGTTGGCTAAACTTATGACTAGATCACTTTCTTAAACATTTCTTAGGATTTTTCTACCTACACAGTCATGTCCTGTGTGCATTTGGAAAGTTTTATTGCTTATTTCCCAATGTTTATTTTTATAATATCTTTTCCGTGTTTTATTTCACTGGGTTAGGGCATCCAGAAGAATAGCAAATAGAAGTGGTCAGAGTGGCCATCCTGACTTTATTTCTCACTTTAGGTAGAAAGTTGTTCACTTATAAGTCTGATGATAGTTGTCCCTTGTCAAATTGAAGAAGTTTCATTCCATAGCAGTGTCCACCCTGCAGACAGAAACTCTATTAGTTATTAGAACAGGAAAAATTTTAAAAATTTAATATTAAAAATGTAAACATTTAAAAGTAAAAAAATTAAAATATAACAAGAAAGGCAAAAACTCACAGTTCTTACATTATACAGCAGCAGTCTTTTATGTTTTGATATAAAGAAAAATTAGCTATTGAAAGGTGTCTTAATTACTAAAAGGGGTACAAGAGGAATCTAACGGATCTAGCAATAGGAGGTAAAAGGTAGGGGAGGTTAACAAATGAAGGAATCAAGGACTCAAGAGAGGGTCCTCCTCCCCAAACCCCCTCAGGCTTTTCTTCAGATCTCTTTAAAGGGAGTTTGTCACTCATGATTTGCTGGTAGAGTAGAAACTTGCTAGAGGGCATGGGCCACAGGTGGTCTGTAGAAGAGTCCAATCTTGCCAGAGCATGGATGGAAACTTGCTAGAGGGCATGGGCCACAGGTGGTCTGTAGAAGAGTCCAATCTTGCCAGAGCATGGATGAGCTAGAGCAGGTCTGTAGAAAATGCCTGCCATGTTGGTAGTGTTGGTAGAGAGTTGCCTAGGGGTGCAGCTGAAGCTACTGTGGAAATCATCTGCAGGAGGTTCTCAGAAGCAGCAACTAGTTTAGGAGAGCCTGGCTTGACGCTGTGGATGGAGTACTGTGGAAGCAGCCTCATGTAGCTGTGCTCTAAGTGCTGCTGGAAAAGGCTGATTTGTGTGAAAAAGATTATTTTGGTTTTTCCCTATCTTGATTATTATTTCATTTGCATTTTTCAAAAATAGTTATTTTTGGATATAGAATTGTGGGTTGACAATCTGGCATCTACTACTCGTGTCGAGAAGTCTGCCATTAACTGTATTTTCTCTCCCTAAGTATAAAGTGTCTGCTTTTAAGATTTTTTTCTTTATCTTTGGTTTTCAGAAATTTGAATATGATGTATCCATGTGCGAATTGCTTTGTGTGTTTTTCCTTTTTGGAGTTTTTGTTTGTTTGTTTGTTTGTTTTTTGAGACGGAGGCTTGCTCTGTCGCTCAGCCTGGCGTGCAGTGGTGCGGTCTCGGCTCACTGCAAGCTCCGCCTCCCGGGTTCACGCCATTCTCCTGCCTGAGCCTCCCGAGTAGCTGGGACTACAGGCATCCACCACCACGCTGGGCTAATTTATATATTTTTAAAAGTAGAGACGGGGTTTCACCGTGTTAGCCAGGATGGTCTTGATCTCCTGACATCATGATCCGCCCTCCTCGGCCTCCCAAAGTGCTGGGATTACAGGCATGAGCCACCGCGCCCGGCCTTGGAGTTCTTTTAGCTTCCAGATTTCCTCCTCCTCCTCCTCCTTCCCCTCTCCCTCCTTCACCCCTTCCTCTCCTGTCCCTCTTGTACTCCTTTATTCCCGTTTACCCTTCCTTTTCCTCTTTCTCCTCCTTTTACTTTTCCTTCTGCTCCTTTTTTCTTACTCCTCCTCCTTTCTTCTTCTTTTCTTCCTCTTTTTTTTTTTCTTCAGTATTCAGGAGGTTTTTGACAATTATTTCTTTTCTTTTTTTTTTTTTTTCTGCCTCCTTTTCTATCTACTTTCCTGTTGGAGCCTCAGTTACATGCGTTGAACTATTTGATACTTCTTGGTCTCTGAGTCTTTCATTTCTCTTCAGTCTTTTTTTCCTCAGTCGTCTTCAAATTAGAAATGTCTAGTATCTCTTCAAGATCACTGATTGTTTTTCTCTGCCATCTCAACTATTCTGTTGAGCTCACCTAGCAAATTTTTATTTCAGTGATTGTACTTTATTAGCTCAGTTATTTCCATTTAGTTCTTTGTTATAGTTTCCTTTTTCTGTTGAAATTCCTTATTTATCCATCTATTAAATAACATACTGCCAAGAATTTTTTGAACATGTTTTCTTATAACTTTTGACCGTATTTATAACAGCTATTTTGACATCTTTGTTTTTGAAATGCAACACCTGGACCCATTTGGATTCGGTCTTCGTTGACTTTTTCTCTTCTCTTCTCTTCTCTTCTCTTCTCTTCTCTTCTCTTCTCTTCTCTTCTCTTCTCTTCTCTTCTCTTCTTCCTGACTGTGGAGCACACTTTCCTGTTTTGTTTGTTTGTGTGTCTAGTTGTTTTTGATTGGAAATTGGACATTTTATGTTATATATTTCCAACTGGTCCTCCAGCCTTAGGTTCTGCCCTCTGAAACTTCAAGCCAGTAGGCTTTTGTTTTCTTTAACCTGAGCTGTGTGCAGCTGCAGAACACACTTAGTGAAAGGTGCAGCAAACACACAGCAG
Organism: Macaca fascicularis; assembly: GCF_037993035.2. NCBI lineage: Eukaryota > Metazoa > Chordata > Mammalia > Primates > Cercopithecidae > Macaca > Macaca fascicularis. Next base: position 86,151,370 of record NC_088388.1, read on the forward strand.
CTTTGTCTTTTAGGTGTAGAACCCTTTCTGGTTTTTGCCTGACTTTTGTCAGTCTCCTGAGTATTTCCCGCATGTATGCCAAATTAAGCAGTCAGTCAAGCTTTTGAGTAGAATTTATATTCAGAATTTGTGTCCCAGTCTTTCTGTGGATCTTTCCCCTCCAGAATTTCCTTCTTAAACTATAGTTGCTCTAATTTTTGAAATTTGACATGTAACCACTTTGATGTGGTAAGGGTATAGTTTTCTGCTCTCAGAACCGCTGGGGAGTTTGGCGAGCACCCCTTGGCAAGAAAGGCAAAAACTCACTTTTTATATTATGCAGTAGTAGTGTTTCATGAGTAAATTCTGCTTGCATTTTGTTGTTTTTCCAGTATTTTAAATACTTTTGTCCAGATTTTACATTGTTTTCTGTGAGACGAATGATGTGACCTTTACCTCACCATTATTAGATGTTCCTGATAAATTTCTTTTAAAATTTCAAAACTAATATATGTACCTGGTTAAAAATATTGGGAAAATAGTATAGTATAAATTAAAAAAACTACAGAAATTATTAGTAGAGCTGTAAATTGCATTTGCTAAGTTACTGCTTATTAAAAAAAACAAACACAAGTAAATATTTACAATGAATTATCCTGATGAATGCATACCTATCCGAGTAGATAAATATGGTGTTTTTGTGTTAAATTAAATCAGTGGTTAGCATGCTTGTTTTTCCTAAAGGGCCAGTACATATTTTTGGCTATGCCTGCCATACAGTCTCTGTTGCAACTATTAAATTCTGCTATTATAATTTGAGAGCAGCCATAGACAATAGGTAAACAAATGGGCATGGTGGTGTGCCAGTAATACTTAATTTATATAAACAGGTGGCAGGCTGATTTGCCTGCAGGCCTTGCTGTTTTGAGGAAAGAAAGCCATTCCCTTCATGGGAAATGTTTGGTAATGTGAACTGCTGTTTCTCATCATGAGGGATTACTCCAAGTGTCAATTTTTCATTTGTGGTGAAGAAAGTATTACCTTTAATCTTCTAGTTGGGAATATACTTTGGAATTCAGTCTATCTAACTATAATGTTTTACTGTATATAATTTGTGTGTGAAAGTGTGTGTGTGTGTGTTTTCTGGCTGCTTTCAAGAGTTTTTTTTAAATTTAGGTTTTATAATTTTGTTTGTGATGTGTCTGGGTATGGTTTTTCTTTTTTATTATAAATTCACAATTCATAATTGTGTACATTTATGGGGAACAAAGCAACGTTATAATCTTATGAGTACAATGTGGAATAATTAAATCAAGCTGGTTAACATATCTATTACCTCAATTACTTAACTTTTTTGTGGCAAGAACATTTGAAATTTACTCTCTTAGCTATTTGGAAATGTGCTGTACTCTATTATCAGCTGTATTCACCATGCAGTGCAATAGAACTCAAAAGAAGAAAAAAAAAAAGCCATATTTCTCCAGAGATTTTGTACCCTTTGATCACATCTCCTCATTTCCCCCACCTCCAGCCTCTGTAACCACTATTCTACTTTCTGCTATGGGTTTGATTGTGTTGGATTCCCCATATAAGTGAGAACATATGGTATTTGTCTTTCTGGGTATGACTTATATAGCATAATCTCCAATTTCATCCATGTTGTCTCAAATGTCAGAATTTCCTTCATTTTAAAGGCTGAATAGTATTCTATAGTGTAAATACCTCACCTTTTCTTTATCCATTCATCTGTTGATGGACACTTAGGTTGATTTCATAACTTAGCTATTGTAAATAGTTGCTGCAGTGAACATAGGGGTGCAGACATCTCTTCAACGAACTGATTTCAAATCTTTTGGGTAAATACCCAGCAGTGGGATTGCTGGATCATATGGCAGTTCTATTTTTAGTGTTTTTGAGAAACTTCTATACTTTTTTGCATAATGCCTGTACTAATTTATATTCCCACCAAGAGTATATAAAGGTTCCCTTTTCTCCATATCCTTGTCAACACTTACCTTTCATCTTTTTGATAAAAGCTATTCTGACAGGTGTGAGATGATACATCATTGTGGTTTTAATTGCATTTCTCTGCTAATTTCTGATGTTGATTTTTTTTTTCATATATCTGTTGGCCATTTGTATGTCTTCTTTGGAGAAATGTCTGTTCAGGACACTTACCCATTTTTTCAATTGAATTTTTTGTTTTCTTGCTATTGAATTGTTTGTGCTCCTTACCTATTTGGGGTATTCATTCTTTATTGGATGGATGGTTTGCAAACATTTTCTCCCAATCCATGAGTTGTCTCTCTACTTCGTTGTTTTCTTTGCTGTGCAGAAGCTTTTTAGTTTGATGTGATTCCCATTTGTCTATTTTTGTTTTTGTTGCCTGCACTTTTGGGATCAAATTCAAAAAATCATTGCCCAGACCAATGTTGTTTAGTCTTTATCCTGTGCTTTCTTGTAGTAGTTTTAGAGTTTCAGGCCTATGTTTCAGTCTTTAATACATTTTGCACTGATTTTTGTATATGGTGTGAGACAAGGCTCTAATTTCATTCTCCTATATGTGAAAATCCAGTTTTGCCAGCACCATTTATTGAAGACACTGTCCTTTTCCCATTGTGTATTTGTGGCACTTTTGTCAAAAATCAGTGGAAGCCATGTGTGGTGGCATGTGCCTATAATCCCAGCTACTCAGGAGGCTGGGGCAGGAGGATTACTTGCACTCAGGAGTTTTTTGAGATCAGCCTGGAGGAATATAGTGAGACTCAGTCTCAGAAAAAAAAATTGGTTGATTGTATATGAACCTGCTTTAGCCTCTGGAGTAGTTGGGAGTAGTGCACCACCATGCCAGGCTAATTGTTTTATTTTTATGTTTTAGAAAATAAGCGATCTTCCTACTTTAGCCTCCAGAGTAGCTGGGAGGCTATTTACATGTGCGAGCCACTCTACCTGGTGATTTTTGCTTTTCTATTCACAGCCATGATTAGCGTTCCTTTGTTTTTGGTTTTTCATTAATCCATCTCATATTTTTACATTTGAAAAGGCAAAATTAGTATTTGTCAAACATCTATTAATCTCAAAAAGTGCTGTACTAAACTTTACCTTGGATTCAATGTTTTACGCCCTCTAACTCCATTGAGTGTTTTCACATATATTAATACCTGCATTGACCACTTTCAGGCAGGTTGAAATTAACTGTGACCATCTTACAGACAAAATCAATGTGTAGAGAGTTTAAATGACCTGCCTAAGGTTGCCCAAGTAGTAAACAGTTGGAAATGAGATAACTAGAAATCTAGTTGCCTGACTAATAGGAAATAAATATCTGCTAAATACAACTATTTTTGTATTTATGTTTATAAATTGCATGTTAAATTGACCCACTGAAATCTTTCTATAAGATGATGCCTACATGATTAAAGGTATTGTAAGATGATGATTGAAATGTATTATAATCATACTGCTCACACCTATAATCCCAGCACTCTGGGAGGCCAAGACAGGGGGATCACCTGAGGTCAGGAGTTCGAGACCAGCCTGGCCAACATGGTGAAACCCTGTCTCTACTAAAAAATGCAAAAATTAGCCCAGCATAGTGGCGTGTGCCTGTAGTCTTAGCTACTTGGGAGGCTAAGGCACGAGAATCGCTTGAACCCAGGAGGCGAAGGTTGCCATGAGCTGAGATCATGCCACTGCACTCCAGCCTGGGTGACAAAGCGAAACTCCATCTTGGAAAACAAACAAACAAACAAACCACTAACTCTATATTAAGTGTATATTTCTTGTTTATTTTACTTACTGTATGTTGGTTTAATGAATTAAAAAGTATTGGACTATAGAAACATGAGTCTCTGTTGAATTTTGGTTATTTTCACTTTAGAAGTTACTCAAACTACCTCTGCTTACAACATTTTACATTGTTCCAAAATTCTGCTTTAATCTTTTATCTTGGCTGGGCGTGGTCACTCACGCCTGTAATCCCAGCACTTTGGGAAAGCTGAGGCGGGTGGATCACCTGAGGTCAGGAGTTCGAGACCAGCCTGGCCAACATGGTGAAAACCTGTCTCTACTAAAAATACAAAAATTAACCGGACATGGTTGTGGGCTCCTATAATCCCAGCTACTCGGGAGGCTGAGGCAGGAGAATCACTTGAACCCAGGAGGTGGAGATTGCAGTGAGCCAAGATCGTGCCACTGCACTCCAGCCTGGGTGACATAGCAAGGCTCTGTCTCAAAACAAACAAACAAAACTTTTAGTGTAACAAAAATTGTTACTTCTTTTTTAAGAGAAGAGGTCTCTGTATATTGCCCAGTCTGTCCTCTAACTCTTGGACTCAAAGGATCCTTCTGCCTCAGCCTCCTGAGTCACTGGGACTATAGGCATGTGCCACTGTGCCCAGCTAATTGTTATTGTTACTTTTTATTTTTATTATTACCAAACAGTGTGTGTGTATAGCAGAACATAGAAAATAACTAAAGAAGAAAATCACCCAGAGATTACTACTGTTACCACCTCAGCATGCATCTTTATAGATCTTTTTGATTTGCACACATATACACAAAAACATACACACAAAAGTCCAGTCCAGAAGTTTGCATTTATTACATCTAGGTTTTATGTCTCTTAAGTCTCTTACCTAGCACTGTTATTTAAAACAGTCTCTTGTTAACTTATGATTTTTTTTGAGACAAAGTCTTACTCTGTTGCCCAAGCTAGAGTGCAGTGGTGCGACCTCGGCTCACTGCAACCTCTACCTCTCGGGTTCAAGCGATTCTCCTGCCTCAGCCTCCTGAGTAGCTGGGACTACAGGCATGCACTACCATGCCCGGCTAATTTTCATATTTTTAGTAGAGATGGGGTTTCACTATGTTGGCCAGGCTGGTCTTGAACTCCTGACCTCGTGATCTGCCTGCTTCGGTCCCCCAAAGTGCTGGGATTACAGGCGTGTGCCACCACACACGGCCGTTAACTTATTTTTAAACAAGGACATTGTAGACAGTTATTTTCCCCTGTCACTGACATAGAATGAATGAATGTTTTTAGTATTAATCATCTTAGATGTAATAAAAACTCAAAAGAAAGAGTCATATCAATCAATAATTTGGTATAGGTAAATTTACAAATGCTGGGAATTAGCTCTGAATTCATTTTTTTTGACCCTTGTTAGTAGTTGTTTAGGTACAAGGAAATAAAAAAGCAATCTCTTTGGCAGAGGTCAAAAGAAAGTTGTACACTTCAGTACTTTCCCATAGAAACAAAGGAAGCTTAGCTGAATTGGCAGAATGCTATTAGAATGAGATATTCTTAAAAATGTTGGTGGGAAGAGCTGATGAAATAAATAAGTTGGGAACAAAGCATTGAATTTGGTATTCTTCTTCTACTGGAGAAGGTGCCGAAAAAGAATTTGATCCTCAGATTGCCTAGGGTTTTGAGACATGAGAAAGAACGTAATTTGATCTGGTTTTGAGAAATTATTGCACACTTTATTTTAAGTGCTTGCTGCCTCTACCTTTCCCCTTTTGCTCCTCAAATACATAAAGTAAGTAGCCTGACCTACAGGAGGACTGTTAAAATCATATCACTAGATTAAATAGAATTAAAAAAGAAACAGGAAGATTGAAGATGTAGTTTAATATATGTATCATTAAGAATAGAATAAATACAAGAACATAATGGGTGAGAAATGTATTTCTTAATAAAAATTTCTGAGAATAGATAGACCTTTCAACATTTAGTTATATATGCTTTAAAAAAAACTATCATAGTAAATTTATAATTTTTGTTTGAGTATGTGAATAACCCTTCGCCTGCCCATTATTGGCCTATTATAAATCTTTCAATGAATTGTGGGTTGGAGTTATATTCATATGTGCTGAATTTACAAAATTTAACAGTTTGCCTTAAACGTTTAAAAAATTTTCTAACTTAGCACCAACTCCCCCCATATCTTTGTGTGTGTGTGTGTATGTGTGTGTATGTGTGTGTTTATGCATGTGGAGAAATGTTCCAGAGATTCTTTCTTCTCATTTAAAAAAAGTTAGAAAAAATTTTGCTCTTATTTATAAATTACATGCTGTATTTTACTAATAAAGTGTATAGCCTTGCTTAACTTTGTCCTGACAGTTTCTAAACTGTGAATCTTTCTATTTTTCTAATGCCATAACTAAGATTTGTGTTTTTCAACTTTAGCTGAGCGTAAGTACTACTTAGCGATTCTGTGTTCTATTTACTTACGTGTTCCTATACTCTTACCCCTGTCCTTATGTTAGTGTCTTTGTCATTCTCAGAGGCTTATTCTTTCTTCTAATTCAGAGAGGGAGGGGGAAGGGGAAGAGAAAAGGGGAAAATTTACACAGTGGGAGAGGGTCAGGGAAAGGGAGAGGAAGAGAGTTTAGTTATACTTGCACCTGCATCCTTTTAACACAGACAACAGATTGCTATGTATGTTCTTAATCCTGTCTTAAACAGGAATCTTTCTCAGTCATAGCCATTTTCCTTCTTGTATCTGTAAGTTCTTCCACCTTACTGAACACTGACTTCTACTTAGCCAGTAAAAACGTGTTTAAGTCTCTTCTATCCTACAAATATCCTGTTACCAATTTTCTCTCAACTGTGATTCTCGTTCTAGCCACAACTCAATCTCCTTCTTTACCTTTATTGTCAAACTTTTCACATTTACTTGTACAATTTGTATCTTCTCATTCAGTCCTCAACTACATTCTCATCTGCACTGCTCTATTAAAATTGTAAAGTATTTGACCTATTGGACACTTGATTACTTCTATAAAAGTTTTTTTCAAAATTTAATTAAATATTTACATGTAGTTTAAAAGTGAAATGGTGGCCGGGCGCAGTGGCGCACGCCTGTAATCCCAGCACTTTGGGAGGCCAAAGCGGGTGGATCACCTGAGGGTCAGGAGTTAGTGACCAGCCTAACATGGTGAAACCCTGTCTTTGCCAAATACAAAAAAATTAGCTGGGCGTAGTGGCGCATGCCTGTAATCCAAGCTACTTGGGAGGGTGAGACAGGAGAATCGCTTGTACCTGGGAGGTGGAGGTTGCAGTGAGCCGAGCACACCATTGCACTTCAGCCTGGGCAGCAAAAGCGAAACTCCATCTCAAAAAAAAAAAAAAAGGTGAAATGGTATGCTGCAAAAGTTACAGAAAATAGTAGTAGTATTTTCCACCCCTTCTAACACATGAATTCTACAGTGCAGAGGCAACCGCTTATAGTCTTTGCCTTATTTCCTCTGTTGCTTTGTTATATCTAGATTAACTTACCTACACTGTTATTCTTGTTTTGGTTTACACATTACTGACTTTCTACTACAGAAGATGGGAATTTGGTTTTCTTTACACTCAAGGGTGGTGTGGGGATGTTCACGATATGGTAATACATAAATTTTGTTTAAAATAGTGTTTAATGTTTAGCATATTCTGTTCCAGCTGTGTGACAATTACTCATAGCCGAGCCATTGTACAACTTGTCTTGCTACCTTATGTTTTTTTCATAGTTAATAACTGCCTCACTTTTTATTTGCCTAGTTTCTTTGTACCTATTACTAACTCACTTCCTAACTTTGTGACATAAGATTCCTTTCAGTATTATCAAGAACACCTACTAATTTTTCAGTTATATTTTTCCCTCTGTGGAGCTTCATCATTTGTTGAAGTTTGTTGTTTTGTTCCCGTCTTGTCTGACTACTTGGGACTTCCATTTACCTCTGTAATTTGTTGAATCCCAGTTGTCTTTTTGGATTTACTCTGTATTTTACTGAATGTGGCTGGGAGGTAGATATTTTTAGATCTTGCAAATCTGGAAATATTTTTATATTATCTTCACAATTAAGAGTTTGATTAATACAGATTTCTATGTGAGAAATTGCTTACCTTTCAAATTTTAAGGCATTATTTTATTGTCTTCTAGTTGCAATTATTGCTGTTGAGTAGTCCTGGGTTGTTTTGATTCCTGTTTCTTTGTTTAATGAAATTTCAGGATGTGGTTTAACGTGGGTCTCTAAAAAATCACGGTGCTGAGTATGGGTGCTTAGCAGGCTCTTTCACTTTGGGAATTTATATCCTTGTATTGAGAAATATCCTAGTGTAATTTTGTATCCTCTACTCTGTTTCTTTGTTTTTCTGTTTGAATTCCTGGAAGAGTTTCTCAACTTTTATTTGGAATTTTTTTTACTAAAATTTATAGTTTTGCTATTATAATTTCTTAGAGTCCTTCAGCTCTCTAAAGTGTTCCTTTTCTTATAACATACTATTCTTGTTTTATGGTTGCAATGGATGTGTTTTTGTGTGTACTTTTCAGAAATTTATTTTGATCTTCCATTTATTTATTCCAAATTTCTTTTTTGTGTTTATTTTGCTCTGTCTTTCATGTTAAAGGAATTCCTTAAATGTTTATTGATTCTTGTTTGTCTTTTTATTTAAAAGTTCCTTTGAAGCTTATTGGAAGCTCACTGTTTTTATTTGTGGGTCTTTACCTATTTCAATGTGTAATTTCCAAAAGTTAGCATCGTGTGGGTCTTTTTTCTTGGGCTGTTTTTTTTTTTTTTTTTTTCCTAGAGAGGGATCCTCTTATTAGCTACCTTGAGAATGGGAAAGTGGTTGGGATATAAGCATAGTTCCACTGCTTTTGGATCAATGGAAAGAGATACAGTAGGTGGTGAGTTGGGATGGATGGTGGCCTAACATTCGCTATGTATGGTTTGACCTAACATCCCGTCGTTACTAGTATGGTGTTTCACTCCTGTCCTAATTATCCTAACTCTGGTTTATTCCCTTTAGAGAATCTTCTCTTGATTTGAGAGAAGTGATTGGTGTTTAACCGGGCAGACAAGAAGAGAGGAGTCTAACTCCTTTTTAGACTGTTTTGCAGCCAGTCCACCAGTTCTCAGTCTTACCTGCATTCTGGCCTTCTGGTGCCTTTCTATTGATGCTTCTAATTCCTAAGGTTCTGCTGAACAAATTAGCATGTCTTCTGACTCTTCAGAGAGTGAAATTATGGCTACCTTTGTACTGTTAAGTCTGTTACTCTCTTGTTCATACTCCAAAGTTTCATTGATATTTTTTGTGTTCTGTCAACTCCCTTATTGTGTTCTTTTTTTCTTTGTGGTTTATACTCCTTTATTTCCTTCTGTCATTTTTGTAGTATTTCTGGAAGGAGTAAAGTTAAGTCTGTATGATCACTGTAGTATATTTAACGTAATGGCTTTTCTTCATTTTGAAATTCTTTACTCTTGACTTCTAGGATTTTATTTTTCTGCAATGCCTTCTGATTCTCATGTTACTTTTTTTTTTTGAGATGAATTTTCACTCTTGACGCCCAGGCTGGAATGCAATGGTGCAATCTTGGCTCACTGCAGCCTCCACCTCGTGGGTTCAAGCGATTCTCCGGCCTCAGCCTCCCAAGTAGCTGGGATTACAGGCATGCACCACCATGCCTGGCTAATTTTTTGTATTTTTAGTAGAGATGGGTTTCACCATGTTGGTCAGGCTGGTCTCAAACTCCTGACCTCAGGTAACCCACCTGCCTCGGCCTCCCAAAGTTCTGGGATTACAGGCATGAGCCACCGTACCGGACCCTTATGTTACTTTTGAGCCTTCCCTGCTGTATCCTTTTCTTTTGCCTCATTTTATATGTTGTTATTTCCTATTGTTCTTTTGTTCTCTTTAACTTTCTTGATTTGCCTCATCAAGGTTTCTGGTTACAACCAACTCTTTATACATTGATGACACCAAAATGATATTGATAGTTCTTACCAATACCCTGAGGTCCAGTTCCATAATATCCGTTAGGCATCTTTTTATATACATCTCCCACATATATCAGTTTCCTTACCCCTTCTCCAGTTCTCCACCTCTTGTACCCCTGGATTTTATTAGATGTATGTTTAGTTTTTAAATTTAAAATTCTGTGATGTTTCTAGTTTATAAATTCTTAAAATTTATGTTTAGTAGAGCATCCTTCGATTTACATATTTTTGATTATTAAAGGTTAGAAATGCATTCCTTTTATGCTAGGCTAGAAAAATAAAAGCACCTATTGAACAGAGGAACATGCACCCTCTTCTGGTCTCAACCATCATGCAGTCTCAACCATCTCATGCAGTCTTTTTCCTTCAGCCCCACTGGCCATCTTATTTGTCCTCAAACATGCCAACTATGATCCTACCTACAGGCTCTTTTGGTCTTTTGACTAGAACCTTCTTTCCTCCAATTTTCAAATTAGTTGATACGTTGAAATCTTGTAGAGGGGATTTTGGCAAATAGTAAGTATTGAGTTAGGGTCAGCAATTATTACTGTCATTATCATTGTAATATCCATACTGGCTATTCACTTTATGGTTTCACTTAGTTTCTGTTCAAATTATCTTCTCCTAAAAGAGGCCACCCTTGATTTACTCTATTTAAAATATCCCTTCTACTTCATTGTTCTTCATATACTTATTATGCTTAAGTTTTTCATTTCCCATATTCACATGCATATGACTTACTTATTTCTGTATTTGTTTGCTCCCACTGTCCCCTAGATGTAAACTCTTTAAAAATAAGGGCATTGTCAAATTGACTCTGTTGCTAATTCCTTCAATTTGCCCTTTACAGTGCTTATGAAATAATTGTTCAATAAATTCTAGACTAACAAATCAATATCCTTTTCTTTCTGTATATTACAGTGTTCTACACTCTATCAATGGATTTTCCATTAAATTCTCTTTAGGTACAATCCTAAAGAATGTTTTATTAGGGTCTAAATCCTCAGCAATTGTAAGATGGGGAAGCATTGGAAATAGCAATAACTATTTTTTTTTAATTGCGGTAAAACATATACAATGTTAAATTTACGTTTTAGCCATTTTTTGTGTGTACAGTTCACTGGCATTAAGTAAATTCACATTGTTGTGCATCCACTACTACTATCCATCTCCAGAACTTTGTCATCAAACTGAAACTCTATGTCCATCATATAGTACATCCCCATTACTCCTCTCTCAGCCTCTAGTAACCACTGTTCTACTTTCTGTCTCAATGAATTTGACTACTCTAGATCCTTCATATAAGTAAATCATTCAGTATTTGTTGTTTTGCTTCTGGCTTAGTTCAGTTAGCATAATATCTTCAGTGTTCACCCATGTTGTATCCTATATCAGAATTTCATTATTTTCTAAGTCTGAATAATATTCCATTGTATATATAAACCATATTTTGTTTATTAATTTATTCATTGATGGACACTTGGGTTGCATCTACATCTAGGCTGTTGTAAATAATACTACTGTGAAAATGGGTATGCAAATATCTCTTTGAGAGCCTACATTCAGTAGTTATGGATATATATCCAGAAGCAGCGTGACTGGATCATATGATAATTCTGTGTGTAATTTTTAAAGTAACTGCCTTACTGTTTTCCACAGCGGCTGTGCCATTTTTCATTACTATCAGCAGTGCACAAGGGTTCCAATTTCTCCACATCCTTCTCAACACTTGATATTTTCTGTCTTTTTGATAATAGCCATTCTAATGGATGGGAAGTGGTATGTCATTGTGGTTTTGATATGCATTTCCCTAATGATTAGTGATGTGGAGCATCATTTCATGTGCTTATTGGCTATTTGTATATGTTCTTTGCATAAATTTCTGTTCAAGTCCTTTGCCCATTTTTAAATTGGGTTGTTTAGTTTTTGTTGTTGGGTGGTAGAAGTTCTGAATATACTCTGGATATTAACTCATCAGATATGCAATTTGCAGGTGTTTTCTGTTTCATGAGTTGTTTTTAAATTTTGTCGATAGAGTCCTTTGATACACTAAAGTTTTTAATTTTTGGTGAAATCCAGTTACCTATTTTAATTTGTTTGTTTTTTTGTTTATTAATTTTGAGACTGAGTTTTGCTCTTGTTGCCCAGGCTGGAGTGCAGTGGTGCAATCTTGGCTCACTGCAACCTCCATCTCCCGGGTTCAAGCGATTCTTTTGCCTCAGCCTCCCCGGTAGCTGCAATTACAAGCGTGTGCCACGATGCCCGGCTAATTTTTGTATTTTTAGTAGAGATGGGATTTCACCCACATTGGCCAGGCTGGTCTCGGACTCCTGAACTCAGGTGATCCACCCGCCTTAGCCTCCCAAAGTGCTGGGATTACAGGCGTGAGCCACTGCGCCCGGCCTATTTTTAGTTTTGTTGCTTGTGCTTTCGTTGTCATATTCAAGAAATCGTTGTGAAATCTAATGTCATAAAGCTTTTCACTTATGTTTTCTTTTAAGAGTTTTATAGTTTTAGATCTTAAATTTATGTCTTTGATCCATTTTGAGATGATTTTTGTATATGGTAGAGGTAAAGGTCTAACTTCATTCTTTTATTTGTGGATGTATAACTGTAATAGGTCCATTGCGCAGTATGTGTAGCAAGTCAGTACACCAAGACACCAGATTGCAGCAGAGACAGATGTTTAATTTTAGGGCCACTGACTGAGGAGATGAGAGGAAACATTAAATCCATCTCCCCGTGGAGTTTGGGGCTAGAGGTTTGAAGATTTTTAGGGTGTGCTGGAGTTTGGAGATGGTTGGTTAGTCCAAGAATGCAGGATGAGGTCATGGGACGTGGAGATGAAGGAACTGTATTCTCATGCTGATTTGGTTCCACTTTGGGGATCTTTAAATTGGTTGGTGTCAGCTATTCTACTGGAATTCAGGATCTGCTTCAGTATTCCAGATGTTGAATAAGCAAAAGCCTTATGATTCTAACGTCAGAGACGCTATCTATCTTTAAAAAAAGTCTTACAACCCTAGTGTCAGAAATTCTATCTATAGTAACAATGGGTATTCAAATGGAAAGTATGTACTGTTTCTAGACTTTTGCTTACAAGGAAGTGGGTCAAAGTGCAGCTGATTTATGCTTAATTATAACTATATTTCTATTCAAAATTCTTGTTAAGCCTGTGAGGACAGCTTCATGGATTTCCAGTTTTTTTAAGTACTTTTGAAAAGATTGTCCTTTGCCCACTCAATAGTCTTATTATCCTGATCAAATATCATTTGACCATATATGCAAGGATTTATTTTTGGGTTCTCTGTTCTATTCCATTGTCTTAAATGTCCATCTTTATGATAGTACCAAATATTTTTGATTACTGTAGGTTTGTACTAAGTTTTGAATCAGAAAGTGAGTCCTTCAACTTTCTTCTTCTTTTTTCAAGATTGTTTTGTTTATTTGGGGTCCCTTAACGTTCTATATGAATTTCAGGATGGGTTTTTGTATTTCTGCAAAATGTGCCATTGGGATTTTAATAGGGATTGCATTGAATCTGTAGATCGCTTTGGGTTATATGGTCATCTTAATAATAAGTATTCCAAACCATGAGCACAGGATGTCTTTTTATTTATTTGTGTCTTCTTCAATTTCTTTCAGCAATGTTTTGTTGTTTTCAGATTACAAGTCTTTCACTTCCTTGTTTTATTTTTCCCTAGGATTTTTTTTGATGCTATTGTAAATGGAATTTGTTTCTTAATTTCCATTTCTGATTGTTCATTGTTAGTGTATAGCGAGCAATAACTATTTTGGGGTTAATTAAGTAATGTCACTTAATATATGACATTACTAAATTACTTCATCTCCTCTCTGTATCTTAGTAACAGATAAGTGATTTGAACTAAATTCAAATGGAAACTAAATTCAGAATAAATGATAACTTCCAAATTGAACTTAAATGCTAAATTTGAACTTAATTTTTGTTCATTAAACTAAGGTTTAAACTTGTCTAAGCAAACTAATTTGAAACTATAGTCCTGGAAGAATACCAGATTATCAAAATAACCATTTGAAACAATTAAGTTTGAACTCTTAAAAGATTGTGATAATGATATTTCTGGGGTATAATTTATAACTTCTAGCTCTTAGTGTGCCTTGTAGATGGTTCTCTAGTTGCATTTCTTTTCTCTTTTCTCTTTCTTTCTTTCTTTCTTTCTTTCTTTCTTTCTTTCTTTCTTTCTTTCTTTCTTTCTTTTTTTTTTTTTTAAGACAGGGTTTCACTCTGTCATCTAGGCTGGAGTGCAGTGTATCAATCATAGCTCACTGTAGCCTTGAACTCCTGGACTCAAGTGATCCTCCTGCCTGAGTAGCTAGGACTATAGGCATATACCACTTATTGATGGTTGCCTAGAAGTTGCTGGATATATAATAGTTTTGAATGTTGTTCACATTTAGGGCGTGGGATATACAATTGAGGAGAGATTATAGATTATATATTTTTGCTGTTTTTTTTTTTTTTTTTAAATTTACAGGCCACAGAAACACTATTCAGAATGGGTGTAGCAAGAGGAGCCATCACAACATTAAGAAATGGAGAAGTAAGATGATAATTTTCATATAGTTATTAGTTGTTAATTTACAGTTTGCGATTTTTAGAATATAAAATGTGATGAAATCTATGATGCTTTGTCTAAGAAATAGAGAGATATCTGGTATATATAATATTGAATGTACCTGAACAAATCCATTTTAATTCATAGTCATATTGGAGCCAGATCTTAGGTTGAAAACAAATTACTGTCTTTTTACCTTTAGTTATCAAATATCTTTACTCTTAAAAAATGACATTTTATTAGTAACTTCTACAAATGTTTTTAATGAAAAAAGAACCCCTTACCTTTTGCTTTCTTTCTATTTTGTGTTATACAGGACTGATACTTATTTCTTAAGATAAAATAATTTGAAATGTTGAAATTTACCACACGTGGAGAGAAGGGAAGAAAGAGGGAGAGGGAGAGGGAAAGGGAGAAGAAAGCTGGAGAGGATTTTTGTCTGCAGATGCTAAGTTTTGACTTTTTAAAATGCTCCTGTCAATCCTTTAAAAGATTTTTCTATCACCTCACATAAATTTTCATTTTAAAATTATTACCAGCTTAATTACCACTCTGTCTGCTCTTTCTTTATTTTCTCCTTTACTAATACAAATTTAGGTTGAGGCCAAATGTAACACCACGTTGTTATGTTCCTTTTTCTGTTCTATTGGCAAGTACTTAAGGCTAAAATACAGATCTCCCTATTTTTGGGGAGGTGGAGTTTTGCTATGTTGCTTAGGCTGGTCTTGAACTCTTGGCCTCAAGCGATTCTCCTGCCTCCTGCCTCAGCCTCACAAAGTGCTGGCATTACAGGCATGAGCCACCATGCCTAGCCCTTACAATTCCCTATTCTTGAATTAAGTTTGATGTTATTTAATGTAATATTTATAATTTAGAAACCTAAATATTTAATAGTGGAAGTGAGTATCTAAGGAGTTAAATAAAATTGTATTACTTCATAACTATAAATGTGTTGGTTGATGTATTTGCTCATTAGGCAGAAATGTGCCAACATTTGAAAAGTATGTATACTCTAAATATTTAATTTTGTATTGGCAAATCACCTTGGTATAATTTGTAACATATATTTTGTCTATACAGAAAGACTTAATTGATCCCTTTGTATTCTCAAACATTGAAGTATGTGGTGTCATTTTGAAAAAAGAAAACTTACAGCAATATAGTCAGACATAGTAATCTACCTATAATGTCTAAAAATGAATTTCAGATTTTACTAATTACTGTATTTTTTTTTCATAGGGTGGGCAATGAACTGTTGAACTTACCTTCTTTTATAGGACGGTTAGGGAAATGTATGCAACACAGTTGTATAAGTAATCATCTGAGGATATCAACACATTGGATATATACTTATTTTATCAACACATTGGATATATACTTATTTTACTTAATGGGGAGGCAATAGTTAAAATAGCTGGCTTTTGATCCATTTTTCTACTAATTATTAGGTGTTGTTCCATGTGGCCAACCTGGTTAACAAGTATTACTGTCAGATAAAGTGTTTAAGCACTCTCTGACCTCCAGTTTCTATAATGAGGTTAAAAGTGTAAGATGCACATATTTTTCTTACATTTTAAGAGCTCTGAAAATGGAATGTGTCTTCTAATTAATGGCACCTCAGAGTTACCATCTGCTATTCTTCACATTTTAATGTCTCTAAAATTAGGAAATTTCTTTTTTTCCCCACTGACTTTTTTGGTTCTCAGGAAATTTGTCTGTGGTATGTTAGGGTTGATAAAATAATATTTTATGGTTTAAAAAGTACAGAGTGATGTGTGGCAAGCATTTGTTAAATGGTAGTTAGGATAGGCCACTAATTAGTTTTAATTTCATGATTTGATTTTTGGAAGTAGAAGAGACAAAACAAAACAAAGATATTACTGAATACACACACACACACACACACACACACACACACACACACACACACACACACGCCATAGATTTTCCGAGATGGTGGGCTAAATGCTATGGAAATGGGTGCCATGATTCCTGACTTTAGAGGAGCTTACTCTCTGATGGGGGAAATAATTCTATCAATACTTGGAAAAAGGAAAAAGTCTGGGAGAGTGTGGAAATACTTTGTTTAGCTTGAGTCTGAAACTAACCAGTGTCCCGATTCCACTTGGATTGTGTTAAATTTAAACTGTGTTTTAGTATTAGGACAATGGTAGATAATCTGTTTGAGAGTAGGATATAAACTAAAAGGTTAATAATTTAAGGGATTATTTAAAACACAACCTGAAATCATTATATTTATCAATATTGGAAAATTTATAATATGCTAAGGGAGGAAAGCAGCAAGTGGTTAATTTATTTGTCCTAGGCCTTTTAAAAAAAATGTACTAGGCCAGTACTGCAAAAATATTTGTTAGGCAGGGATTCATAGGTAACCTCATGACGAGTGTATCAGGTAAGAGAAAAAAAGTTGGTATATCCAAATTCCAAAAATATCGGTCTTTCAGCGAATTTATCCATATGCATGATGACAATAAACTTTGCATGTTTCCTCCTCCCTGTTCTGGCTTTAATGCTGTATTTTGTCTACTTACTGGACATTTCTGCTTGGATATTTGAAGAAATTTTGAAATGGGAGAACATTTTCCCCTTTCTGAAAGTAAGATAGTCTTTGAAGGTGTTTAAAACTTATTTTATAGGTTGTAATGTATTATAGGAGGTCTTAAGCAGAGGAGCGATACTTTATCTTTTAAAAATCCTCCTCTTAACTCTCCAAGGGAGAAATTACACTGGTCATCTTACAGGTAAACTGAGGCTTAGAAAAGTTAAACATTTTGCCTGTGGTCAAATAGCTAGGAAATTGGAGAGCTAGGATTTGAACCCTTGTCTCCAAAGTTCATTGATTCTACTATGCAATATAATTGCCCTCAATGTACAATAATTCATTTACTTAGACTTTAAGGTGTAAGGAAGGGATCCAGTTTCAGTTTTCTGCATATGGCCAGCCAGTTTTCCCAACACCATTTATTAAATAGGGAATCCTTTTCCCATTGCTTGCTTTTGTCAGGTTTGTCAAAGATCAGATAGTTGTAAATGTGTGACATTATTTTTGAGGCCTCTGTTCTGTTCCATTGGCCTATATATTTGTTTCGGTACCAGCACCATGCTGTTTTGATTACTGTGACCTTGTAGTGCAGTTTGAAGTCAGTGTAGTTGTACTGACAGTGTAGTGTAGTTTGATGCCTCCAGTTTTGTTCTTTTTGCTTAGGATTTTCTTGACTATATGAACTCTTTTTTGGCACCATATGAAATTTAGTTTTTTCTAATTCTGTGAAGAAAGTCAATGGTAGCTTGATGGGGATAGCATTGAATCTATAAATTACTTTGGGCAGTATGGCCATTTTCATGATATTGATTCTCCCTATCCATGAGCATGGAATGTTTTTCCCGTTTGTTTGTATCATCTCTTATTTCCTTGAGCAGTGGTTTGTAGATCTCCTTCAAGAGGTCCTTCACATCCCTTGTAAGTTGTATTCCTAGGTATTTTGTTCTCTTTGTAGCAATTGTGAATTGGTGTTTGCTCAAGATTTGGCATTCTCTTTGTCTATTATCAATGTGTAGGAATGCATGTGATTTTTGCACGTTGATTTTGTATCCTGAGACTTTGCTGAAGTTGCCTATCAGCTTAAGGAGATTGTGGGCTGAGACAATGGGGTTTTCTAAATATACAATTATGTCATCCGCAAACAGAGATAATTTGACTTCCTCTCTTCCTATTTGACTACCCTTTATTTCTTTCTCTTGCCTGATTGTCCTGGCCAGAAATTCCAGTACTATGTTGAATAGGAGTGGTGAGAGAGTGTCTTGTGCCTTGTCTTGTGCCTGTTTTCAAAGGGAATGCTTCCAGCTTTTGCCCAGTTAGTGTGATATTGTCTGTGGGTTTGTCGTAAATAGCTCTTATTATTTTGAGATATGATCCATCAATACCTAGTTTATTGAGTGTTTTTAGCATGAAAGGGTGTTGAATTTTATCGAAGGCCTTTTCTTCATCTATTGAGTTAATCATGTGGTTTTTGCCATTGGTTCTGTTTATGTGATGGATTACGTTTATTGATTTGCGTATGTTGAACCAGCCTTGCATCCCAGAGATGAAGCTGACTTGATCATGGTGGATAAGCTTTTTGATGTGCTGCTGGGTTTGGTCTGCCAGTATTTTATTGAGGATTTTTGCATCGATGTTCATCAGGGATATTGGCCTGAAACTTCTTTTTTTTGTTGTGTGTCTGCCACGTTTTGGTATCAGGATGATGCTGGCCTCATACAATGAGTTGGGGAGGAGTCCCACTTTTTGTATTGATCGGAATAGTTTCAGAAGGAATGGTACCAGCTCCTCTTTGTACCTCTGGTAGAAATCAGGTGTGAAGCTGTCAGGTCCTGGGCTGTTTTTGTGTGGTAGGCTATTAATTACTGCCTCAATTTCAAATCTTGTTATTGGTCTGTTCAGGGATTCGACTTCTTCCTAGTTTAGTCTTGGGAGGGTGTATGTGTCCAGGAATTTATCCATTTCTTCTAGATTTTTTAGTTTATTTGCATAGAGGTGTTGATAGTATTCTCTAATGGTAGTTTGTATTTCTGTGGGATCGGTGGTAATATCCCCTTTATCTAATTTTTTATTGAGTCTATTTGATTCTGCTCTTTTTTCTTTATTAGTCTAGCTAGCGGTCTATCTATTTAGTTGATCTTTTCAAAAAACCACCTCCTGGATTCATTGATTTTTTTGAAGGATTTTTTGTATCTCTATCTCCTTCAGTTCTGCTCTGATATTAGTTATTTCTTGTCTTCTGCTTGCTTTTGAATTTGTTAGCTTTTGCTTCTCTAGTTCTTTTAATTGTGATGTTAAGGTGTTGATTTTAGATCTTTCCCACATCTTCTGTGGGCATTTGGTGCCATAAATTTCCCTCTACACACTCCTTTAGCTGTGTCCCAGAGATTCTGGTACGTTGTGTCTTTGTTCTCTGCCTTACTTTCATTATTTACTGAGTAGTCATAGAGGAGCAGGTTGTTCAGTTTCCACGTAGTTGTGTGGTTTTGAGGGAGTTTTTTAATCCTGAGTTCTAATTTGATTGCATTGTGGTCTGAGAGACTGTTATGATTTCCGTTCTTTTGCATTTGCTGAAGAGTGTTTTACTTCTAATTATGTGGTCAATTTTAGAATAAGTGCGATGTGGTGCTGAGAAGAATGTATATTCTGTTGATTTGGGGTGGAGTGTTCTGTAGACGTCTATTGAGTCTGCCTGGTTCAGAGCTGAGTTCAAGTCCAGGACATCCTTATTAATTTTTTGTCTCATTGATCTAATATTGACAATGAGGTGTTAAACTCTCCCACTGTTTTTTTGTGGGAATCTAAGTTTCTTTGTAGGTCTCTAAGGACTTGCTTTATGAATCTGGGTGCTCCTGTATTGGGTGCATATATATTTAGGATAGTTAACTCGTCTTGTTGCAGTGATCCCTTTGCCATTATGTAATGCCCTTCTTTGTCTCTGTTGATCTTTGTTGGTTTAAAGTCTGTTTTATCAGAGAGTAGGATTGTAACCCCTGCTTTTTTTAGCTTTCCATTTACTTGGTAAGTCTTCCTTCATCCCTTTATTTTGAGCCTATGTGTGTGTTTGCACGTGAGATGGGACTCCTGAATATCGATGGGTCTTGACTCTTTATCTAATTTTCCAGTCTCTGTCTTTTAATTGTGGCATTTAGCCCATTTACATTTAAGGTTAATATATATATATATTTTTTTGAGACGGAGTCTTGCTCTGTCGCCCGGGGTGGAGTACAGTGGCCGGATCTCAGCTCACTGCAAGCGCCCGCCACCTCGCCCGGCTAGTTTTTTTTTTTTTTTTTTTTTTTTTTTTTGGTATTTTTTAGTAGAGACGGGGTTTCACCGTGTTAGCCAGGATGGTCTCGATCTCCTGACCTTGTGATCCGCCCGTCTCAGCCTTCCAAAGTGCTGGGATTACAGGCTTGAGCCACCGCGCCCGGCCTAAGGTTAATATTGTTATATGTGAATTTGATCCTGTCATTATGATGCTAGCTGGTTATTTTGCCCATTAGTTGATGCAGTTTCTTCATAGTGTCGATGGTCTTTATAATTTGGTATGTTTTTGCAGTGGCTGGTACCTGTTTTTCCTTTGCATATTTAGTACTTCCTTTGGGAGCTCTTGTGAGGCAGGCCTGGTGGTGACAAAATCTCTCAGCATTTGCTTGTCTGTAAAGGATTTTTATTTATTTTTTGCTTATGAAGCTTAATTTGGTTGGATATGAAATTCTGGGTTGAAAATCTTTTCTTTAAGAATGTTGAATATTGGTTCTCACTGTCTTCTTGCTTGTAGGGTTTGTGTAGATATACCCGCTGTTAGTCTGAGGGACTTCCCTTTGTTGGTAACCCAACCTTTGTCTCTGGCTGCCCTTAACATTTTTTCCTTCATTTCAACCTTGGTGAATCTGACAATTATGTGTCTTGGGATTGCTCTTCTCGAGGAGTTTCTTTGTGGTGTTCTCTGTATTTCTTGAATTTGAATATTGGCCTCTGTTGCTAAGTTGGGAAGTTCTTCTGGATAATATCCTGAAGAGTGTTTTCCAACTTGGTTCTATTCTCCCCATCATTTTCAGGTATACCAATCAAACGTAGGTTTGGTCTTTTCATATAGTCCCATATTTCTTGGAGGCTTTGTTCTTTCCTTTTCATTCATTTTTTTTTTTCCTGATCTTGTCTTCATGCCTTATTTCATTAAGTTGATCTTCAATCTCTGATATCCTTTTTCCACTTGATCAGTTCAGCTATTGATACGTGTGTGTGCTTCACGAAGTTCTCATGCTGTGTTTTTCAGCTCCATTAGGTCATTTATGTTCTTCTCTAAACTGGTTATTCTAGTTAGCAATTCCTCTAACCTTTTTTAATGGTTCTTAGCTTCCTTGCATTGGGTTAGAACATGCTTCTTTACCTCAGAGGAGTTTGTTAGTACCCACCTTCTGAAGCCTATTTCTGTCATTCCTCAAACTTACTCTCTGTCCAGTTTTGTTCCCTTGCTGGCCAGGAGTTGTGATCCTTTCGAGGAGAAGAGACATTCTGGTTTTTGGAATTTTCAGCCTTTTTGCCTGGTTTTTCCTCATCTTCATGGATTTATCTACATTTGTTCTTTGATGTTGGTGACCTTCTGATGGGGTTTCTGTGTGGATGTCCTTTTTGTTGATGTTGCTGTTACTCTTTTCTGTTTGTTAATTTTCTTTCTAACAGTCAGGCCCCTCTGCTGCAGGTCTGCTGGAGTTTGCTGGAAGTTTACTCCAGACCCTGTTTGCCTGGGTATCACCAGCTGAGGCTGCAGAACAGCAAAGATTGCTGCCTGTTCCTTCCTCTGGAAGCTTTGTCCTAGAGTGGCATCTGCCAGATGGCAGCCGGAGGTCTCCTGTATGAGGTGTCTGTTGACCCATGCTGAGAAGTGTCTCCCAGTCAGGAGGCACGGGGATCAAGGACCCACTTGAGGAGGCAGTTTGTACCTTAGCAGAGCTCCAGCGCTGTGCTGGGAGATCCGCTGCTGTCTTCAGAGCTGCCAGGCAGGAACGTTTAAGTTTGCAGAAGCTGCGCCCATAGCTGCCTCTTCCTCAGGTTCTCTGTCCCAGGGAGATGGGAGTTTTATCTGTAAGCCCCTGCCTGGGGCTGCTGCCTTTCTTTCAGAGATGCCCTGGCTAGAGAGCAAAGAAGTTATATCTTTAAACTTAGCTTTGAAGAAACTGATGAGCATTAATCAAGGAGAAGAGGCCAAAAGTCTTTGCCAGTTAGGAGAAACAATATGAAAAGGATTAAAGTGAGGTACTAGGGACAGGTAACTTTAATTGCAGAATCAAAAAGGAAAGCAGTGTGGGTGGTGTCATGTTGAAGGGAAGTAACATTTGTTGAGTGCCTATTATATGCTCTAGGTGCATTATAATTATCCAGCTCATTCATACATCAAAACAACTTTCCATTTTTGTTACTCTTATCACTGTTTTTCCAAAGGAGGTATTTCAGATTCAAGACAGTGTAGTGTTTTTTTTTTTTTTAAATTTTTATTTTTTTTAATTTTAATCACATTTCCCTGAGAATTTATGATATGAATGCTTAGGGTATTGATAAGTTTGTGGTAGAATCAAGAATTAGTATTCTGTCTCCCAACTGGAGTAGCCAGCGTCCTATGCTAAGCCAGTACTGCGAATGTATTTGTTAAGCAGGGATTCTTAGGTAACCTCATGACAAAAATATCAGCTAAGAGAAGTAATGAAAAAATACTAGTCTGCATGTCAGTAGACTTTACTAGACCTTGGACAGTTTACTTAACTCCTCACAACTTCAGCTTTATACTTCAGAAAATGAGCCGATTAGATGATCTTTAAGGTCCTGTATGGCTTTAACATTTTCTGCTTACAGGTAGCTTTGTATACCCTTTCTGCCTAGGTAGCGGTTTCCAGCCTTTTTGACACGAGAGACTGGCTTCGTTGAAGACAGTTTTTCCACGGGGGGCTTGGTTTTGGGATGAAACTGTTCTACCTCAAATCATCGTTAGATTACCATAAGGAGCACACAACCTAGATCCCTCCCATGTGCAGTTCAAAATAGGGTTCACGCTCCTATGAGAATCTACTGCTACGGCTGATCTGACAGGAGGCCAAGCTCAGGCGGTAATGCTCGCTTGCCTGCTGCTCACCTCCTGTTGTGTGGCCTGGTTCCTAACAAGCCAGGGACCAGTACCTGTCCATCTCTCAGGGGTTGGGAACCCCTGTGTTTAATTAAGCCTTTAAAGTTGTGGTTGTCAACTTTGGCTGAGTTTGAGAATTGCCCATGGAGCTCTGCAAAACTATAGGTACCTGGGCTCCATCACCAAAGACTTTGTCTATGAGGTCTAGTTTGGGGCTCCAGTATCTGTATTTTTTAAAATGTCCCCTGATTTTAATACTTAGCTACTGTTGTAAACCACTGTATTAGAAGTATTTTTTAATTCTTTCTTCTTTGAACTCAAGGAAGGTACACTCTGTATGAGATAAAACAGGTTAAGAAATAGAAAAGAAATTTAAAGTATATATAAAGATTTTTGTATGTAAAGTAGAACAGAGTATTAAGGTTTGTTGCTGTTTTGGCAAGAAGGAAAAGTAGGTTTTTTTAAAGCTACTTTTGTTTTATATGACGACATGGTATTAGGTATTCTGAATGATTTATTAGAATGGATTTTTTTTAACCTTCCAGGAGCATGCTGTACATAAGTAATATAGAATATTTAATTTTAGAGTGATTGCTGCAGTGAGGGTAGGGATTCTTTGTTAGGGATTTCTATTTCTTAAAGTTTAACACCTAGCTAACACATAATAAAAATCTCAGTATATGTCTGATGAGTAAGTAAAAGATTTATTTAGACAGAACTGAAGTGGCAAATACTACTTTAATTTCATCAGCTTTCAGTTTAATATAAGTATATCTTTATAGATTTTTATGGATAGTTATAAATATTGGTGTTATTTTAAAATCATATTTAATACAGTGATAATTATTTTTGACATTAAATTTTTTCATGAAAATATTCATGAATTAAAGAATATTTAAATAATACAATTTACATAGTTGATATTTCTTATTCACAAAGAGACTTGATTATTCAGCTATTAAGATATATTTCCAACATTACTAAAATTATTATACTTAATTTTAATATTATATTTAAGGAAACTAAGCATTTTCTTATTGTTGAATGTGAATTCTTTATACAAGAAAACCTAGAACTAAACTCTCAAATATATATTTTTATTGTTGAATCTATTTTTTCTTATATATTTTTGTTATTATTTTTTTCTTTACTGCTTCCCTTCTAGCACTACCTCAGGAAAAAATGTAAGTCTTTAATAAGCAAAATATTAGTTCAAATAATGAAATCTCTGAGACCTGGTGCCTAGTAGAATGCCAGGAGTTAGTGGCTTGTAAAATCTAATAAAATAAATATTCACTGATAGCGTCCTAAAAGCAAATGTGATGCGTGGCACTGGAATCAGATCTAGTGTTCCTTCTTTTTTCTTTGTTCCCCTGAATAATTATTGTGAGGTAGATTACTAGATACTGGGTTTTAATTGTAAACTAAACCAAAATGGTTTTGGCTTTCAAAAAGTTTTGTAGTCTGGTGGCTGAGTCATAACCTGCTACTTAGGACCTTGCCAGTGTCTTCTGTAACCAGACCAGCAGCAAGCTCATGCATTGCTTTGTGAGAAATAAATTAGATAATGTCTATAAGGCAGCTAGCACAATGTCTGCCACAAAATAAGCCTATTAGAATTAGCCTGTTCTAAATCTTAGTTTTTTTTTTATTACATCTGTTGTATTATTTTCTATATTGGGGTGAGTAAATGGAGATCTTATGTTTATAACAGTGCGTAAACTGGTAGTTGATAATAAAAGACAAGAGTTTAGGTATTTTGATCCACAACTATACTAATAGCAGTGTTATTGGCACTTTTGAGTGATTATTTCCTTCCTGTGTGAGTCATGATATTTGAGTTGGCATTTGTTGCCAGTGCCCTCTGCTGTCTAGTGCCAGTATCTCAGTATTATACAAAACATGTTTAGTCACAAACTTGATGTGTACTACTCAACCAAATTCTGCTGATCATGTTTTTGTTTTTATGCATAAAGTAAATATAACAAGGGAAGTGCAATAATAAAAAAAATGACTTGTACAAACAAACATAAGAATCCTATTAACCAAACGGTAAAGTTATTACATGGTGAAAACTTAGTTTTGATTATTGCAAGTCTTAGTTGGGCAGAAGTCCCACTGAGATTGGTGAGACACGGGCCTTCCAGAAATGCAGACTAAGGCTTAGTTGATCCTGTCAAAGAAAATTGGATTATCACTTTTGCAATAAGACCTCTAATTTATGTATCATATTTTAATGGGAAGAAAATATTAAGATACCTTACACATGTCTATTGCTATTTAAATATACTTTTTATTAACATGATTCACTTCTGCCCATATCCTCATACCATGTAGGAAAAAAAAAAAAAGAATTCTGACCACTCTAGAATGTTCCTGATAACTTTTTCAAGTCTATTCTTTTATTCTTCTGTTGTTGGTTTTCAAATTGGATACTTAGTAAGCTATACGTAATCTATTAGAATATAGCTTAGAAGAGTTAGAATGATTTTTCCTTTTTAAGCAGCAATTCAAATACAGCAGTTTTAAAAAGCATGTGGGGAGAATGGATAATGTCTAGAGAAGGGGATAGGAAATAAGTATGAAAAGAATCTTGAGGAAAAGGAAAGAGATATGAGATATGATATGGCCTAGGGAATATTTATTATAAGCAAGGTGCAGTAAATCCTCATGTCATGTTGTCAGTAGCTCCTTGGAAACTGTGACTTTGAGTGAAATGCCTTACAGCAGGTCCTCCAATCACGTCCCTTTGTTCAATCCCATTTTGTTATAACATTGAAGAGGGGAATAGTAGTTTTGTTTGTCATACATTGTTTCACTTAAAATAGCAGTTGCCAAGAACCTATCAAGGACATTAGGTTCAGATTTACTGTATATACAGAGACATCCCCATCCTATCTCTAATGTGGTGGGAAGAAATTAGTTTTGAACACAGAACAGAAAGTTTGAGATAACTAAAGCCACTGGTCATCACTTTCAGGGTGATAAAGCATTAAAAAAGGCTTCAAGGAGGCTGTGGAGTTACTATTAATATCTTGCTCATGTAGAAAAAATGTACCTTTTAATAGCCATCAGTCTGGATAGTATAGATATTGAACCGCCAGAGGCAGAAGACAGGACTAAGTATAATAATATCGTGGTATTTATTTCAGATCTCCAATTCCATGAATCAAAACAGCATATTATATTTTGGCAGGTTCTTAGAAAATTTATAGTTCATGCCAGAATCACATCATAAAACATTAAGCTTCAGCACTTGTATTTTATTCTTGCTGGAATATTTTACCCTTGTCACTAAATCTGCTTTAAATAGCTCACCATGTTATATGCATTATTGCATCCTCCTGATGAACAAACAATTTATTTTGAAAAGTTTGGTGTAGACCAAGAAGGCCAAGGGTCAAACCAAGATTTTAAAAATATCAGATCACAATGTTTAAGTTTGTTGGCCTTGTCTGTACCAACTCTGTACGTGCCTTTCTACACTGAGATGATTATCTTTTGAAATTCTCTTATTTTCTTCATAATAGTAAGTCTGCTTTTGATTTAAATACAAAAATAAATGTGTTATAATTTTGTCCTTAAACAAAACAAACAACATCTGTTTAAGTATGGAACATTTAGGTTTTATTTTCAAAAATTAGAAGAGTTCTTAAGATAATATCAATTTGTTTTGATTCTAATGGGAAGAGCTTTAGGTCAAGAAAGCAATTACTTCCACATGGGTAAGGCTGAGCCTACCTCCCTCCCCTATACCAACCACCCACTAAACTTAAATTTATCTACTCTGGCTGTGTAGCTAGATGTGGTTGAATGCATTAGAAGACACAGGCTTTATTTAAGAAACAAAGATTTTAGATATGTAGAAAATGTTCTTTTGTACAAACATAACAAAAGAATTTTGCATATAATGTTAGGTGAGTTCAGCAGCAAGTAACTTAAACATTTTGAATTAGCAAATAAATTTAACTTTATGCATATATGTGTATGGCCAAATGTAATTTTTACCATTTTGTTTGCACATCATTTTTATTTTTAATTGACTGTTGTGTTCTCAGTAGGTAAGTGCTATAGTTTGGATATTTGACCCTTCAAACGTCATGTTGAAATTTGATCACCAGTGTTGGAGGTGGAACCTAATGGGAGGTGTTTGGATCATGGGGGTGGATTCCTCATCAATGACTTGGTACCTTTCTTGTGGTAATGAGTGAGTTTCTATTCTGTTAGTTTCCATGACAGCTGGTTGTTAGAAAGAGCCTGGCACCTCCCTGCCCCTTCCTGTTTCCCCATATGATGTCTGCACATGCCGGCTCCCCTTTGCCTTCTGTCATGAAGAGAAGCAGCTTGAGGCCCTTACCATATGCATATGCTAGCCTCATGCATCTTGTACAGGCTGCAGAACTATGAGCCAAATGAATACCTTTTTAAAATAATAAATTACCCAATCTCAGGTATTCCTTTTTAGTAACACAAATTGACTAAGATACTGAGTTTGCCATATAATGTCAAGTATCATTTGAGATGGTTCAGTAGGGATGTGGCAGGTCAGAAGAGAGAAGATTTGTATTTAATGATAAAGAGATGTCATTAATTTCAAATAGGAGATTGTACAAATTTCCATATACCCTTGAATTTTAGAGGATTGAAGTCCATGGGAAAGATTGTTAAGGTAATTGGAAGAGTTGAAGGAATTTGGTAAAAGTCTGGTTTAGTGACTTTCACTGTAGTGGTTTTAGCCTAATGGCTGGGATTGAAGTCAGATTATAGTGGGTTAGGGAGTGAGTGAATGAGAGGGGAGCATGAATAGATTTTACACATGTATACTTCTTTTTTCAGGAAGGTGGTTTCAAGAAGAGAATTAAAGGACAGTATCAAGAGGAAAAGCTCAGGGGTTAAAAAACAGTGCATCCCATGCATATAACAACTTACTCTCTTTTCTTATTGTTTAAAAGTGTCCCATTAGCCAGTGCTGAATGCAAATATGGCTCTAATATTAATATAATATACATGCTAGCAGTCCTTTTGATATAATTTTTCAGTAATGGATTATAAAATCATCAAGTGAAAGAATATTTAATAGGCAGAATCACAACTGACCGTAAAATCTCTGAGACTAATGAGAGCACTCAGGGCATTGGCTAATTCCAGATTGCCCCAATTGAAAGCACTTTATCATTGCCTCACACCTTCATGTTAAAGTATTTTCCATAAAATGTGGACCTAATCCATCCTACCTACATCCTACATCCTACATGTGAGATCTTTAACCTCATTTAACGTTGCTAATTTTGATAGAGTTCTTCTGTATATCTAATGGAGTGCTCTTAAGACAGTTGAAACCCTTCATTTCTTGTTATTTTTGCACTGACTGATGCATTTAATAAATATTTGGTGTTCATTATGAGAATACAGAATGAAGAAATACATGATTATTATAACTTTGAATGCCTTCTGTAATCTTGGAAACTTACTGATTAGATTTTAAAAACCAGTTTTATTGTGGTATAATAACCATAAGTTATATTCATTGAAAGTGTACAATTCAGTGA
Source organism: Macaca fascicularis (assembly GCF_037993035.2). NCBI lineage: Eukaryota > Metazoa > Chordata > Mammalia > Primates > Cercopithecidae > Macaca > Macaca fascicularis. The sequence goes on from NC_088388.1 coordinate 86,179,945, forward strand.
TTTTTAAGTACATTTATGGAGTTGTACAGCCATAATCAAATCTAGTTTTTGAATATTTCTATCACTCTAAAAAATATTTGTTGCTATCACTTCCCATTGCTACTCCCAGACCCAGGTAACCGCTAATCTTTTTGTCTCTTTTTTTCCATTTCTGCCCTCTGTGGGTATATTGTAATACAGTTCTGACACTAACTGTCCATCAGTTAGCATCAGACTCCACAGGTTTAAGAGTTTAGCCCTCCCGAAGACTGCTCTCAATTCAGATGCCAGCCACAAATGCGGAACATTCATGCTTCTGACAACTGACTGTAAAATTGGAGATTCCCAAATTTATAGGTTCAGTAATTCTCTGGAATGACTCACAGAGCTCACTAAAAATGTTATACAGTTTCTTTATAAAGGGTACACATAAGACAAGGTTTGGAAGGGACCTGGACCTAAAGCTTCCATGCCCTCTCCCTGTAGAGTCAGGGTACATTACCCTCTCTGCATGTCAGTGTGTCCACCAAGCCTCAGTGTTCAGAGCTTTTATTGGGGTTTCAGTATATGGGTGTGATTGATTAAATTATTGGCCATGTGATTAAACTGTCTCCAGCTCCCTACCTGTCCTTGGAGGTGCTGTTGACCTAGAGTTCCAACCCTCTAATCATGTATTTGGTTTTTTTGGTGACCAGTCCCTATCTGGAAGCTATCACCATGAGCCACCTCATTACCATAACAAAGACAGTGCAGTCACCTATGAAATTCCAAGGGTTTTTGAAGCCCTGTGCCAGGAACCAGGAACAAGGTTCGGATATATTTTTATTATGCCACAATCTAAACTCTCTTTTTCTGAAAATTTTATATACATGTAATTATACAGTATGTGCCCTTTTGAGTCTGCCTTCCTTTCCTTAACATGATGTGTTTTGTTTTTTTTTGAGATGGAGTCTCACTCTCTTCCCCAGGCTTGAGTGCAGTAGAGTGATCTCAGCTCACTTCAGCCTCTGCCTGCCAGGTTCAAGCGATTCTCCTGCCTGAGTCTCCTGAGTAGCTGGGACTACAGGAGTGCACCACCATACCTGGCTAATTTTTGTATTTTTAGTAGAGATGGGATTTCACCATGTTGCCCAGGCTGGTCTCGAACTCCCGACCTCAAGTGATCTGCCTGTCTTGGCCTCCCAAATTGCTGAGATTACAGGTGTGAGCCACGCCGCCTGTCCAACATAATGTTTTTGAGGTCATTATTATCAGTAAGTTTTTTTTCCCCTTTTCATGACCCAATAGTATTCCATTGTTTGGATTGCATTTTGTTTATGGACATATTAATTAACCATTTTGATTATTTCCAATTTTCAGTTATGAAAGTTGGAGAGAAGTCTTTGGGTTGACATATGTTTTAATTTCTCTTGGCTTGATACCTAAATGTAGAATTGTTAGGTCATAAGAATAATGCTTAAAGAGTAGTTGTTCTATTTTACATTCCCACTTGGCAGTGTATGAGGGGTGCAGTTTGTCAGCATCCTTGCCAACATTTGGCATGATCATACTGTTTTATTATAGCCATTCTAGAGATGTATAGTGGTGTCTTTTATGGTAATTTTCATTTCCCTAATGACTAGTGATGTTGGACTTCTTTTCATAGTGCTTATTGGACATTTGTATGTATTTTGTGAAATGTCTATTAAATTTTTTTTGCCGTTTTTTTCATGGGATTTATTGTCTTATTACTGACTTGCAGGAGGTGACTTTAAAAATTTTTTCATTTTGGATCAATCTTTTATTAAGTATAGGATTTGGGAATATTTTTTCCCAGATTGTGGCCTGCCTTTTCACTTTCTAAATAGTGCTTTTGGAAGACAAAATGTTATAAGTTTGATGATATTCCATTTATTAATTTTTTTTTTGTTATGAGCTATACTTTGGCTATCATATCCAAGAAATCTTTACCTAGTTGGGGGTCACAAAGATTTTCTCCTTTGTTTTTCATTTAGGTCTGTGATCTGTTTTGAGTTTACTTTTAAATACGGTGTGAGATATTCTGGTTTCTCTTCAGATCATATCAGTCTTTCTGTCACCTTTTAAATATGGTGTGAGGTGAAAATCCAAGTTCATTTTTTTTGTTTTATTTTTTGCCTATGTATATTCAGTTGTACCAGCAGCATTTGTTGAAAAGCCTATCTTTGCCCGTTGAATTGCTTTGGCATCTTTGTTAAAAAACAGTTGACCATAAATGTCAAGGTTTATGTCTAGAATTTTTGTGGTTCTGAATCTACTAAGATGGAGGAAGACTCTCTCCTATGCATTCCAACTAAAACCCTGGGCAGAATACACAGCACAACTATTTGAGGTCTCTGAAGAGTAAATAATAGCAGGAGGTTCAGGATGCAGTTCCAACCTGGAGGTGCGACTGATACTGGCAAGTTTTCTGTTTTGTTTGTTGTTGTTGTTGTTGTTGTTATTGTTTTCTCTCTCCTTTTCCCCTTTCTTTTTCTCCCAGCTTGGCAGGGCATCTTATTCTTGGTCTGCACAAAAGATACAGACAGAAAAATTCTCTTTTTCTCTGTTTATGGTCAGAGGACTGGAAAGAAGGGCCCCTGTGCAAAGGATTCTGTGTGGAAAATCACTGTTTTCTTTGTGTTTTGTATTCTGGTTTTTGTTTTACTTTTCTGGTGGGACCCCAGGTAAGCCTTAATCATGAGGCTGTTCCCCTGCAATGGTGGTGGTGGTGGTGGCAATGGCAACTATGCAGGCATTTAAAACTCTGAAAGGTAATCCTTTTCTTTGACCAAATAAACTGGAAAAATGGGCCCCTGTAGTCCAAAGAATGAGGGGAGAATATCTGTTCGTTTTTGCTTTTTTCCTCCTTTCCTGCCACTTCTCCCCAAGGCATATGCAGTTGCAGAAAGTACATGAGTGTGTGTGGAGGCAAAAACACCATGTAGCCAGAGAATTAAGACAAGGGGTCTAGGAGACAGATAGTGTTGGGGAAATTATGGAGAGGAAGTAGGTAGAGAAAAAGATGACCTAAATCTGTGCATGAAGACCCAGATTCATCCCTAAGCTGAGCATGTGTGGTACCTTTTCAAGGAGGTGAAATAAAAAGTTTTATAACTGAACTACATTGTAGATCACCGTCTTTGTCCTAGATTGACTTTTAGGTGACACATATGAGGATAGTGTGAATATCCCTAAAAAGACTTGGGAAACTGAATTGACATTGAGGTCACAGCCCACCAGGTAGGTTGGGACTTGTGGTTTGAACCTAACAGGGTTGATTGCCAACAACAACAAAAATATTAAAACGAAAGCAAAAACAAATCCATTGTCCAGAGGACTAAGAGCCTTTAACATGACCAAGAGTGTCAAAATGCAATATTCACAGTCTCCCTCCCCTTTCTGGGACACACTCCAACATTACTGGACATAACCAAGACTCAGGGAAATCATCAACTGTTGTAGGAAAAACAGCAGCTAACAAATGCCATTCCTAAGATGACCTGGATGCTGGAATTATAAGACAGAGTTCTTACAGCAGCCATTATAACTCTGTCCTGTTAAAGTCAGAACAAACACTTTTGAAGTGAAAAGAAAGAATGAAGTTCTCAGCAAGGAAAGTAGAAAAGGAACCAACAGAAAATTTTAGGATAGGAAGTAGCAATAATCCAAATATATTAAAATAGTAAAATACCTAAACATTTTCTAGATGAGTTCAGTAGCAGAATGGAGGGGACAGAAAAAAGATTAAGTGGACCTCTTCAAGGAGAACTACAAACTACTGCTCAGTGAAATAAAAGAGGACACAAACAAATGGAAGAACATACCATGCTCATGAATAGGAAAAATCAATATCGTGAAAATGGCCATACTGCCCAAGGTAATTTATAGATTCAATGCCATCCCCATCAAGCTATCAATGAGTTTCTTCACAGAATTGGAAAAAACTGCTTTAAAGTTCATATGGAACCAAAAAAGAGCCCGCATCGCCAAGACAGTCCTAAGCCAAAAGAACAAAGCTGGAGGCATCACGCTACCTGACTTCAAACTGTACTACAAGGCTACAGTAACCAAAACAGCATGGTACTGGTACCAACACAGAGATATAGACCAATGGAACAGAACAGAGTCCTCAGAAATAATACTACACATCTACAGCCATCTGATCTTTGTCAAACCTGACAAAAACAAGAAATGGGGAAAGGATTCCCTATTTAATAAATGGTGCTGGGAAAATTGGCTAGCCCTAAGTAAAAACCTGAAACTGGATCCTTTCCTTACTCCCTATAGGAAAATTAATTCAAGATGGATTAGAGACTTAAATGTTAGACCTAATACCATAAAAACCATAGAAGAAAACCTAGCTAATACCATTCAGGACATAGGCATGGACAAGGACTTCATGTCTAAAACACCAAAAGCAGTGGCAACAAAAGCCAAAATTGACAAATGGGATCTCATTAAACTAAAGAGCTTCTGCACAGCAAAAGAAACTACCATCAGAGTGAACAGGCAACCTACAGAATGGGAGAAAATTTTTGCAATCTACTCATCTGACAAAGGACTAATATCTAGAACCTTCAAAGAACTCAAACAAATTTACAAGAAAAAAACAAACAACCCCATCAAAAAGTGGGTAAAGGATATGAACAGACATTTCTCAAAAGAAGACATGCATATAGCCAACAGACACATGAAAAAATGCTCATCATCACTGGCCATCAGAGAAATGCGAATCAAAACCACAATGAGATACCATCTCACACCAGTTAGAATGGCAATCATTAAAAAGTCAGGAAACAACAGGTGCTGGAGAGGATGTGGAGAAATAGGAACACTTTTACACTGTTAGTGGGATTGTAAACTAGTTCAACCATTATGGAAAACAGTATGGCGATTCCTCAAGGATCTAGAAGTACCATATGACCCAGCCATCCCATTACTGGGTATATACCCAAAGGATTATAAATCATGCTGCTATAAAGACACATGCACACGTATATTTATTGCGGCACTATTCACAATAGCAAAGACTTGGAATCAACCCAGATGTCCATCAGTGACAGACTGGATTAAGAGAATGTGGCACATATACACCATGGAATACTATGCAGCCATCAAAAAGGATGAGTTTGTGTCCTTTGTAGGGACATGGATGCAGCTGGAAACCATCATTCTCAGCAAACTATCACAAGAACAGAAAACCAAACACCGCATGTTGTCACTCATAGGTGGGAACTGAACAATGAGATCACTTGGACTCGTGAAGGGGAACATCACACACCAGGGCCTATTATGGGGAGGGGGAAGGGGAGAGGGATTGCATTGGGAGTTATACCTGATGTAAATGACGAGTTGATAGGTGCTGACGAGTTGATGGGTGCAGCACACCAACATGGCACAAGTATACATATGTAACAGACCTGCACGTTATGCACATGTACCCTAGAACTTAAAGTATAATAATAAAAGAAAATAAAATATAAAATAAAATATGAAAAGAATGAAAAAAAATTAAGTGAAATTGAAGAAAGGGCAATAGAAATTATAATATCTGAACAATAAAGATAAAAAGACAATAAAATGAGCACAGTGTAGAGATCTATGGGATGATAGAAAAGGTATAACAATTATGTCATAAGAGACCCAGAGGAGAGGACGAAGAGATTGGTACAGAAAAAATACTGAAGACATAATAGATGAAAACTTTCATCTTTGGTGAAAGACACATTTACAGATTCATAATATTCAGTAAATTCCAAAAATGCCAAATATGTTGTGATTCAATTTATATGACATTCTGCAAAAGCAAAAACTGTAGACATGGAGACCCAGATCAGTGTTTGTCGGAGATCGGAAGCACAGGGAAGGGTTGATTTCAAAGACAGAATGAGAGAATTTTCTGAGTGATGAAACTGTTTGGCATAGTGATACTAATAATGGATACATGACTCCATGCATTTGTTAAAACCTAAACATTACAGGTTAAAACTTACAAAGTAAATTTTATTGTAATTAAAATGTTAAAAAGTAATTCTTAAGATAAAAAATGTATTGAGGGCAGTAGTGCTCAGAACACTTTGGTTCTAATGATTTCACCTGGTATATTGGAAGATTAAGGAGCACAAATAAAGATGCTAGTTCTACAGATTCATTTATGAGAATTGCATCATTGTAGGTTGTGTTTCTATATGATGATAAACTATTCAATTTCTTTTTGAATGAGGGTGCCTTTTTTTTTTTTTAAAGAGAGAATTGTTTTCATGCAGTGTATTTGAAATGAGAGTAATCCTTAATATTCTTATTAAAGTGTAAGAAAAAGAACTTGAAAAGCATTTGCCAAAACTAAAAATACAGAACAGTATTTGTATATGTAATATCTACTAGTATTCAAATGAGGTTTCTACATATTGCCTTTTCATGAAAACTTGTTTAGTGTGTTTGCATTTCAAATGAAATGTACATTTTTTTATTTTCTATTAATATTAGGTGTGAACAGTGTACATTGTATGACCTACGTGCTATTTTAAACAGATTCTGCACTCAAATTAAGATAAGAAAAAAGAGCAAAAGCTCTCTTTTGATTGTGTTTTATTTAAGTTATGGTTTCTTGTCCATTGCCCAGACTTGTAATACTGGATCTTCTTTATCTATTACAGGTTGTTGAATATAATCTGTAATAATTGCATATACCTAGTTATGATAAAATGATTTAAATGGTAGCACCTTAACTAAGGTGCTGTGAGTGGTGGATGATGAGAAGTATGTGTTTGTGAGCAGAAATTTGAATCTCCTTGGATCACTAACATCTAAGTATATGGCAAATATAATTTCTATTTGCTTTTCTTCTTTTGCAGTATTTGATTATTAAAACAATTGACTTTAATATTAATATTATGGAGATATCTGAAGGTACTTTCACTTGCTACTTTTTATTTTACTTCATGGAAGATCAGATTTCCTTTATGAAATTTTTTTTTCTCTCCAACATTTTTATGTTTTTAAACTGTGTTCCAGACACAGGTGAATGTAATAATAAATAAGCTATGGTTTCTGCTTTCATAGCTCTCACTTTTAAAATTGTTTCATTTGTGTTTTTAAATTTTTCTCTTGAATATTTACTGCTAAATATTTTAAATGTGATTTTCTTTGTGTAATGGCCTACTTTTATATAGAATATAATTAAAATTATATTTATGTTATCTTAGTATGGTATTAGATGGAATTTTTAACCATATGCATATAATCTGTTAGAATTTAATTACTGTTAATTCTAGTAGAACATATTTCCAAGAGCCAAGGTTAATGGAGGGCAATAAGAGAAAGCTATTTATTGAAGCTGAAAGCTCTACTGTATTTGAATTGTAGCTGTCTAAACTACTGATTTTTAAAAATTATCATGAGTTGGTAATCACTAATTTTTTTTTTTTTTTGAGATGGAGTCTTGCTCTGTCGCCCAGGCTGGAGTGCAATGGCTCAGTCTCGGCTCACTGCAACCTCTGCCTCCCGGGTTCAAGCGATTCTCCTGCCTCAGCCTCCTGAGTAGCTGGGATTACAGGTGTGTGCCACTACATCCGGTTAATTTTTGTATTTTTAGTAGAGACGGGGTTGCACCATGTTGGTCAAGCTGGTCTGAAACTCCTGACCTTGTGATCTGCCTGCCTCAGCCTACCCAAGTGCTGGGATTACAGGCGTGAGTCACGATGCCTGGCTATCACTAAAATTTTTCATTATTTGTTTTCTCTATACTCAATAGTAAAGTTAAAGGTAAGTAAAATTTAGCTTTTAATGTTTTAATTCCTGAAACACTGTTTTCAAAAAGGACACTACGGTTAAATTGTCTGATTAAGGTGGATTTCTTAGGATAATTGAAATGTGTGCATTGACACTAAACCTTCTGAATGGACTTACTCTCTGTATGCTATGTGTTTAAAAATTCTGGCCAGGTGCAGTGGCTCATGCCTGTAATCCCAGCACTTTGGGAGGCTGAGGTGGGTGGATCACTTGAGGTGAGGAGTTCGAGACCAACCTGGCCAACACGGTAAAACCCCGTCTCTACTAAAAATACAAAAATTTGCTGGGCGTGGTGGTGGGTGCCTGTAATCCCAGCTAGTTGGGAGGCTGAGGCAGAAGAATCACTTGAACCTGGGAGGTGGAGGTTACAGTGAGCTCAGATCATGCCATTGCACTACAACTTGGGCAACAGAGCCAGACTCTGTCTCAAAAAAAAAAAAAAAAAAAGAGTTAAACGAATATTTACCTTTTTTGTTCTAAGAGCAAGCATGTTCAGTGAACATTTTCTACTTAGAAAAATTTTGCAATACATCTTTCAAGTATTTTAGAATGTTTTAAATTCATAAAGCACTTAGTCTCGTAGTTGTTTTGTTTGTTCTTTTGTAATATTATATGTGAAATTAAAACCTTGTCTCTGATTTGTTTTGTGAATTATCTGTGATCCAAAGAATTCATCAAAAAAATTAAAGAATGGGTATATGAATATCATATATTTATTGTACAAGAACTGTTCAATTTTTGATAGCCTATTTAATATTACCTGAATAATTGCATTAATTATTTTATTTAATAGTTTTCAGCCTTTAGTAGTAATAGAGTATGACTTTTAATGTTGATCTGGGAAAAATGCATCGTGAGGAATTAATCTGTAATTTATACTAAGAAAATGACTTTTGGGTAAAAAATTCATAGAATGAAGGATCTGACGATTAGTTTAGGTCTTTAAAAACAAAGGCAATAAATAGTGAATTTTAGAATATTACCGCTCAGCTCATATAGTAAATGAAGGAGTTTCTAGTGGCAAGTATGTTTGAGAAACTATAGACATGTCGGATTGTGTGGGCTTTATATTTCATAGTATATGTTAGATGCTCCCCTATTTTTTCCTTAAATAGTATTGTGTTGTATAAGAGACTCTAAATATAATGAAATCATTGTCTTTATTCTGTATATATTACTTTTTGTATTGAATGCCTGTGGCTTTTAGCACAATGCTTGGAATGTTGATGTTGTTATATACTCTTATAAGTTAACATTGATTTATAAGAATTTAATATACCCAACATGGAAGTATTAACACACGTTGGTTTACCTTTGTGAAAACCCAGTATGGCAAACATCCTCTTTGCTAAATAAAAATTTAGGGTACCATTTTGTATATTATAAAATGATTTTTCAGTTAAAATTTCTTTTTATTTTAGAAAATTTTAAACTCATACAAAAGTAAAGAGGATAATAATCCCCCAATGTAGCCATCATCCAGTTTTAATAATTGCTCACTGATTGCCAGTCTTCTTTATATCCCTAACCACTACTGCCTTCCCTCAATAATTTTGAAGCAAATTTCAAATTTTTTTTTCTTTTCCTCGTCTCAGAAATACATCAAAATTGGTTTTGTGTACTTCCATCAAGAGACACATAATATCTCGTTGAGTTTGTTTGTGTGTCTTGTTAAGTCATTGGTGACCATTACCTATCATTACTTGTGTTTATTAGGCTTGCAAAATGGAGATATTCTTTTATCAGAGAATACTTGTGTAAAGGGAAACTTCTATTCTTTAACTATTTGGTTGCCTTTCATATGGAAAAGATAGGATAAAGTCTTGATTTTTCTCCCTTTATTTAACATTATTCAAAATGATGCGTTAGTTTATAAAAATCCTCAAAAGATGAATAATGAGGTTTTTATAAATCATTAGGAAATCATAGATTTAAATATATTTTGTGTGTTTCAATCCGCCGTAGTTATCCTTCTTTTTTTTTTTTGAGATGGAGGTTCACTCTGTCGCCAGGCTATAGTGCAGTGGCGTGATCTTGGCTCACTGCAACATCTGTCTCCCAGGTTCAAGTGGTTCTCCTACCTCAGCCTCCCAAGTAGCTGGGACTACAGGCGTGTGCCACTACACCCTAGCTAAAAAAAATTAGCTATTTTTGTATTTTTAGTAGAGACGGGGTTTCACCATGTTGGCCAGGATGGTCTCCGTCTCTTGACTTCATGATCTGCCTGCCTTGGCCTCCCAAAGTGCTGGGATTAAAGGTGTGAGCCACCATGCCTGGCCGTAGTTATCCTTCTTGAAGGTAAAGTTGTCCCTTCTTTGGACAGTGGAAACCTCTACAGGTTGGCTTCTGAATCCTTTGGATATAACTCTAGTAGTAGTCTGGTAAGATAAGAGGTTCTAGGTTCATCTTGTATAGCTCCTGGCCCCAGCTACAATCAGCCATTTCCCCAAGGAACGGTTGTTAGTTCACAAAAGGATTTTTAACTTATAAAATGTTTTATTATTTAAGAGTTACTCATACCCCATGAATTAAAATTTTTGTTTGATGTAATTTTGGTTGTATAGGATATATGAGTGGATGATTTTGAAAGATTTGTCCACTATTGAAGTTAGTAGTGTGGCATTTAGTTTTCCCCTTGAGAAATCTGTTACTCACCATAAAGTTCATCTTTTTTTTTTAATTTAAATAAAGTTTATCTTTAAAGTTGATTAAAATTTTTCTCATGGGAGATTTGAATAATTCACATCATAATACTCATTTAGCCTCATATATATTTATTAAAATTATCTCCACTTAATAGTAGGAAAACATAAAGATTTATAAAATTATGATTTTGATTGTGAAACATTTTGAAACTCAGTAATTAGAGTCACCTGATTTATAACCTAATTTTTATACTCTGAGATATCCCACATTTTGATTTAAAATTGGTGGAGGAATGAACAGAAGGTGATTTTGTAAAACAAGAGAGGGGAAATATTAAGGATAATAAAACAATGTTTATAGGGGATGTACTAGAAAATATAATTATTATTGTGTAGTTAATATTATGGGTACTTTGATTTTATGATTTATAATCAGGTGGGTCTTATCTAAAATAATAGTTTGACCAAATGCTTATGATTAGCTAAGAATATTTTATTTTATCCTATTGGGTTCTCAAACTTACTTTGACTTTGAGATTTTAAATGTTTAGTGCTTGCTTTGTGTCTCTTGGGGAGCTATGTCAAACCAAGTTAAGAATTCATTAATAAAACTCTTACAATTTATTTCCCACAGAGGGTTAGCTTGAACTCATGTGCCAGAGGTTACATAGCAGTACTTCACAGAAGGTCTCCAAGGTAAAGAGCAATAAGTTAGAGGGGCCAGAGGGGCCAGCAGGGAAAGTATGTGTACTAAGTTGACCATCTGGAATACCTGAGGCCAGATTCTGATTAATGCGTTCATGTGAGATGAAAACAGGGAATGGAGAAATAGTTACTGTTTGTCATAAAGTATTGTGGTTGGGTTGGAATACTAACTGCCAAATCTAATAGATCCTATTGAACTCAATATAACCCTCCCATGGGCTTTGGGGATCTTACAGATCTTGACCTTAAGTGTCATGGATTCTCAAACCACACTCTCTTTGTGCCCGAACAAAATGTAGTTTGTTGTAATGATTGTATGGTAAGATGAGCTGAAACATGCTGTGCGTGTATGTGTCTGTGTGCATTTCTGTGTGCGCGTAGTTGCCATTAAGTTTACTTAGTGCTTATAGTACTTTGACTATTGAGAATCTTGTGATGGTATTTTATAACTTCAAATCTTCAAGATTAGAACATTTTTCAACCAAATTGTAAAATTGTAAAGAAAACGGCTAGCCACCATCCAATTACAACAACTTCTTGTTGTTTGTGGGAAAATAAGCAAAATCAGATTCTTTTACCGTTCATTCATCTAGTACAGAATGTTACTTATGCCTGGCTAGGGGCTGTTTATTTGCCAGTCTTTCAAAATTAAACCTTCTTAAACTATATTATACTTTGAGACCCAGTTAATGTTGTCTTTATCTGTCTTTGTTTAGAGTGTTTTGTGTTGATGCTACAGGATATTTTGCCAAAGATTATTTATTCAGAATTCCCACTTACAAGTTCAGTGTTGAAAAATGAGAGAGAGAGAGCTCCCTTACAGACCCCCTTTTGTTGTGATGGTGAAGTTCAGCATATCACTATGTGGTGTTCTTATGCTTGTTTCTTTGGAGTGTTGTAGCGGAAGCCAATGTAGTTTGTACAGTCATGCTTTTGTTCATACGCCACCCCTCAATCTCATACAGAAGGCTTTATGAAAAAAAAAAAGTCTTGGAGTTTCTCTAGGTTAATTGAATTGAGCCGATTTGAATTCAAGTCTGAAAAAAATAAGTTATAGCCTAGCATTCTGTATTTTGTCTTGTTTTATTCACCGTCTTTTTACCCTTATCTTGTTTTTTAATGTTTCCACTGGGTAGCTAAAAAATAATAGAAGCGGGCTGGGCGTGGTGGCTCATGCCTGTAATCCCAGCACTTTTGGAGACCGAGGTGGGTGGATCACCTGCGGTTAAGAGTTTGAGACCAGCCTGGCCAACATGATGAAACCCCCTCTCTACTAAAAATACAAAAATTAGCTGGGTATGGTGGCTGGTGCCTGTAATCCCAGATACTCAGGAGGCTGAGGCAGGAGAATCGCTGGAACCCAGTAGGTGGAGGTTGCAGTGGGCCAGGATTGCGCCATTGCACTCCAGCCTGGGTGACAAGAGTAAAACTCTGTATCAAAAAAAAAAAAAAAAATTATAGAAGCAATATATACTATTAATAGTTGACAAAATTTCAAAATATGTAAAAATGTATAAAGTAAAAAAGGAGTATCCCTGTTTTTTCACTCTTTTCTATTCTTGCCTTCTGGATTAACCACTGTTAATGGTTTGATGTATCCTTCTTGACTGTTTTGTATTCATTTTCACATAAATGAATACATCTCTATGTGCATTTGGTACATGTGCCAGTTTAACTTATTCTACATAACTATAATTATTCCATAGTATAGTTATACTGTAATTTATTTACTCACTCTCTTGTTAAATGTTTGGGTTGTGTTCAATATTTCATGTCTCTAATAATGCTATTCCTTCCTTTTCCTTTTCTCTTTCCTTTCCTTTCTTTCCTTCCTTTTCCTTTCCCTTTCCCTTTCCCTTTCCTCTCCTTTCTTTCCTTTCTTTCTTCTCACTCTGTTGCCCAGCCACACGGTGTTGTACAGTGGCGTCATCTCAGCTCACTGCAACCTCTGCTTCCCGCGTTCAAGCGATTCTCCTGCTTCAGCCTCCCAAGTAACTGGGATCACAGGCGTGTGCCACCATGCCTTGCTAATTTTTATATTTTTAGTAGAGACGGGGTTTTACCATGTTGGCCAGGCTGACCCCTGACCCCAGGTGATCCACCTGCCTCACTCAGCCTCCCAAAGTGTTGGGATTACAGGCATGAGCCACCACGCCCAGACTCTCAGACATTTCTTAATTGATAGAAGCATGTTAAATTTGTATAGTGATGAGGATGGCAGACACAATATCTTCTCATGGGTGGCATCCCACTGATTATACATTTGTTTGACAAAAATATTTATAGAACTGGGAAGTATACATTCTGAAACTGCTATTAAATAGGTTTTAAAAAATTAGGGCAAGTACAGTGCCTCACACCTGTAATCCTAGCATTTTGGGAGACCAAAGAGGGAGAATGCTTGAGCCCAAGAGTTTGAGACTAGCCTGGGCTCAACATAGTGAGATCCCATCTCAAAAAAAAAAAAAAAAAAAAAAAAAAGACTGGGTGTGTGCCTGTAGTCCCAGCTACATGGGAGACTGAAGTGGGAGGATCACTTGAGCCTGGGAAGTTTAGGCTTCAGTGAGCCTTGATCGTGCTTTGCTCTCCAACCTGGGTGACAGAGCAAGATCCTGTCTTATAATGAATGAATGAATGAATGAATGAATGAATGAATAAAATACATAAAAAATCATGTGGAAAGGCCAAAGACAGAACAGTAGATACAAAATCAGCACTTTTCTTTTTAAATCAATCATGTAGAAAAAGGAACTGCTTTATGATGCTTCTGAATCTGATTTCTAAGAGAACTCTTATAAAAATCTCACATACTTTATTTAATAACCTTGTGAAATAGGTTCTACTTGTCAAGCTCTTTCTTGCTTGTTTATATATTTTCCTCCAGACTTCAAAGCTCTTACTACTCTCTTTTTTTTTTTTTTGAGACGGAGTCTTGCTCTGCCGCCCAGGCTGGAGTGCAGTGGCCGGATCTCAGCTCACTGCAAGCTCCGCCTCCCGGGTTCCCGCCATTCTCCTGCCTCAGCCTCCCCAGTAGCTGGGACTACAGGCGCCCGCCACCTCGCCCGGCTAGTTTTTTGTATTTTTTAGTAGAGACGGGGTTTCACCATGTTAGCCAGGATGGTCTCGATCTCCCGACCTCGTGATCCGCCTGTCTCGGCCTCCCAAAGTGCTGGGATTACAGGCTTGAGCCAACTCTTACTACTCTCTGATAAATATAATCAGCATCTCTGTGAAGTACTGTTACTGACTACTTCCACTTTATTTTTGGCTGCTATCTGTGAGGATTATTGTAGTTAATGCCATGGAAAACAGAAAACCATCTGGTTAAAAGAGAAGTAGTGGTAATGGTGGTGTTGGGTGAGAGAGAGGGAGAGAGAAGGAGAGAGAATTTTAAACAAGAATCAAGCAAACTTTTTCTTTGTTTTTTCTTTTTCAATGGTGTTTTAATAATTTGAAAATTTGGATCTTCTAAAATACTTAGAAGTCTTTTGAAATTTCTAAGATATTTTTAAAAAGGTAACTCTTCGTAGCTATTTGTTTGCAATCACTGTGAGTCAAGGTTGCCTTAAAAAAAAAAAAAAAACTTTAAAGTGCTAAGTAAACTATTTGTGTCATTAATGTTAAGGAAGCTAGCATTAATATGAAGGAGATTCCTGAAGTTTACCAGTGTCACAGAATCAGAGCAGAAGGTCCTTGGAGAGTGACCTGAAAGAGAAAGACAGCAGCAGATATTTGATGTCTTTTCAATTTTCTATTGTGATCTAGGTTGTGTAACCAATGAGTTTATTATTTTTGCAATAGATATTTCGTGATCTTACTATTTTTTTTTTTGGCTTCATGTATACTTAAATTGAATAGTATATTCACAGACAATATACTTTTTAAAATTTTCTTTGCTTGTTACCAGTTTTTTGATAACATATATTTGCATATCGATTTAACCACTACTTTTATTTTACTTATTTCATTAACTACAATTGTTTTATTCTTTATTATTCCATACTATGGTTTACTAATTTGCAACATACATTCTTATGAATCTTCCAAAATCACTCATTCACATAGCTGTTGACAGAAAACTAATTCCTTGCCAGCTGGTTGTAAGGAGGCCTTAGTTCCTCACCAGCTTGACCTCTCCATAAGTTTGCTTGAATGTCCTTATGTCCCCTTGAGTGAGGGTCCTAAGAGAGGGCACGGAAGAAGCCACAATGTCCTGATATCAGAAGTCACACATGCTCACTTCGGCAGTATTCTATTCATTAGGAGTGATTCACTAAGTACAGTCAACAGTTAGGGGCAGGGAAGAATTAGATTCTACTACCTTTGGAAGGAAGAAGTAAAGAATTTGTGGGATATATTTTAAAACCATGACGATCATCATATATGATTTCTAAGAATTTCCTGTTAGAGCCTATTATTTGGAATTCTTTGCAACAGTGTTGACAATTGATATGTGTTGCGTAGTTTCTTTTTGAATGCCTTGTTTATGGATTTGGGGATCAGTGTCATATACTCACTTTAAAGAAATAACTTAGTTTTCCTTATTATCTATGTTTTTGGAATAATTTTAAAGTAGCATTGGGAGTTTATACTTTTAAAAAGTATGCTAGCATTCTCCTGTGAAGTCATCTGGACCTGGGGCATTTTTTTTTTTTTTTTTTTTGAGAGCTCTATTACTGGTTTTTCTATTTATTTTTTTCTTTTTCTTTTTCTTTTTCTTTTTTTTTTTTTTTTTTTGAGACAGAGTCGTGCTCTGTCTCCAGGCTGGAGTGCAGTGGCGCGATCTGGGCTCACTGCAACCTCCGCCTCCTGGGATGAAGCGATTCCCCTGCCTCAGTGTCCCGAGTAGCTGAAACTACAGGCGCCCGCCACCACGCCCAGCTATATATATATATATATTTTGTATTTTAGTAGAGACGGAGTTTCACTGTGTTGGTCAGGATGGTCTCGGTCTCCTGACCTCGTGATCCGCCCACCTCAGCCTCCCAAAGTGCTGGGATTACAGGCTGAGACACTTCTATTTCTTTTATAATTGATTTACGTAGATGTCTGTCTTTCTTAAGGCCATTTCTGGTACCAATTTCAGTATTTTTTAGGTTAAATTTTAAAGACAAATTTATATTCAGAAGATTGTATCTTTTGTTTTTGTGCCATAAGTCAATAGGAATAAAAATGAATTACATATTTATGTATGTTATAGATAGGCAAACATCAGAAGTTTATCAGTTCTTTAAAGAGAAGTAAACTTGTTTTACCCATGTTTGTGTTTTAACTTGTTTTTGAAGGCTAATTAGGTAAATATGAGTGAATGTAAGAGTTTTCAAAAAGCCACATAAGTTCTTTTGAAATGTGTGTGCTACTTGAAGATATCAGCTATTATTTTGTTTATAAATAAGAGAAATAAGCTTTATTCCATGTAATTTGGTATAACAATTTGAATTTTTGTTTCTAGATCTATTCCTGTTTATAAAGGCTGGCTTAAATTCATTTTTAATAAAACCAGTTTACATATTTATAAGAATGTGATTGTATGTGTGGGTGAGCCATGTATACTGCTTTTAATAAATATTTTAGTTGGCCGTGCATGGTGGCTCATGCCTGTAATCCCAGCACTTTGAGAGGCTAAGGTGGGCAGATCACTTGAGGTTGGGAGTTCAAGACCAGCCTGGCCAACATGGGGAAACCCTATCTCTACTGAAAGTATAAAAAATATCCAGGCATGGTGGCACCCATCTGTAATCCAGGCTACTTGGGAGGCTGAGGCGGGAGAATCACTTGAACCTGGGAGGCGAAAGTTGCAGTGAGCTGAGATCGCACCATTGCACTCCAGCCTGGGTGACTGCCTCTCAAAAAAACAAGGCCGGGCAAGACCGGGTGCAGTGGCTCAGGCCTGTAATCCCAGCACTTCGGGAGGCCGAGGCGGGTGGATCATGAGGTCAGGAGATTGAAACCATCCTGGCTAACACGGTGAAACCCCGTCTCTACTAAAAATACAAAAAATTAGCCAGGCGCAGTGGCGGGTGCATGTCGTCCCAGCTACTCGGGAGGCTGAGGCAGGAAAATGGTGTGAACCCGGGAGGCGGAGCTTGCAGTGAGCCGAGATAGCGCCACTGCCCTCCAGCCTGGGCAACAGAACAAGACTCCATCTCAAAAAAAAAAGAAAAAAGAAAAAAGAAAAATTATCATTATTCATGTATTCATTTCATCACATGTAATAGTCCATCGTTAAGACTGAGTGATAGACAGCAGTGAAGTGGAGTTAACAGGGTACCTGCTCTTGAGTAGCTTGTGTCTAGCAGATTCTAAATCAGGGGGTAGTGGTGTTGAGATTTGATTCAAGAAATATTTAGGAGATACCTGAAAATTGTAAGACAAATTTATGAAATCACTTAATCTAGAGTTTTCATTGAGATTAAGATACAGATTATTATTCAGTTTAGCCTTTGCTAATTTTTATCCATTTTCCTTGTAATCTGCAAAATTTTCAGGTTTTCCTGTTTTATTTTCCCATTTATTTTTCCTGAGAGCTAAATATTGATGAGACTCCAGATATGAAATTATTTTAATTTGGTAGTAAGAATTGAAAATCATTTCTTTTTGGTGGGGGTTTAACTGTTAATTGCTTCTGAGTACCCAGGGAATAATTGTTAAGCTTTTAATTTTGTGGCTTATGTAATTAAGAATATCTGACTTCTCTTTTCAATGTATAATCAGAAATAGAGAATTAAGAACTCAATTAAGTTTTTAAAACTTTTTCTTTAGTTGTTTCAGATTTAAGTCTTGAAGTGTTCACTTAAAGAACATATGTGTTCTTATATATTATATAAATGTATATTATATATATTTATGGATGTATATGAAGTCATATACTTGTTTTGAATTTTTTAATAGGCCTAGGATCATGCTAGGATACAGTAGATGCACAATGCATTTATTTAATTTGTGTGCATTGAGGTATTGCTGTAGTTATGATAAAGCATTTTTGTGGTAAGGCATATGCTTGTTATCTTTGCTTTTTTCACTTATTGGCAGAGAAGATTAATGTAATATTCATGACATTCACGCTTATTCTTTAATATCTTCATAAAATGTTTTGAATCAGCTAAACACATTTAAAAGAGTTTGTTCCTGTGTGAATTTTAAGCCTTTTAATGGATTTTACTTCCATGTCATTTAATGAAAAAGGAACCGTGGCTCCACACAAAAGGCAACATATTTTCTGCACAAGTTAAAAAAAATTGGTAAATGTAGATCTTTGTTGATTGAAGTGCTGGGAAAGCTGCTGTTTCTTGCACATATTCTTAAAATCAACAAAATACCTCCACAAGGCAACTGGCAACTGTGGTTGAACTTAAAAAGCACTCTTACTCATGCTGAAGTCTACAGTATCAGTCTAGCTAACTGTGTACTATTCTGCAAATGAAAAAATCTCAAATCGTTTAGTGGGCAAAGACTTTTGAAATTCTCTTGTACTATCTTGTGTCAGATCTTTACTACTATTTACTTATACAGTATAGTTTATTTTACATTTTATACTTCCACCTTCTTAAAGAATAATAATACCTGTGTGTGTGTGTTGTGTATTTATATGTATGTGTATATACAGTGGAAAACTTGATTATCATAAATTATACAAATTAAAGTACCCATAAAAACTCTGGTTAAAAGTTTTGCCTTCTTATTCCTAATCTATTATATTGAGCAAGATTCCTGTTGCTCTTCATATTCTCTGTTCATCTTCCATAATTCTCTTTGAAGTCAGTAGTTGCTGTGAATATGGAAATAGAGAAGTGAAAACCTAACTAAATCCAGTGTACTTAGAGCTCTGATGAAAGTCAATGTTGTGGCATTTTTTTTTTTAAAGGAAATTATAGATATCTTGCTAATTTCTTGATACTGTGTCATGAGGTTATCTTTTGCATAAACTCTTAAATGGATAAATTATATCTTCTTACTAAAATGATGCATGTATATGTTACTTAATGAATGCTTGTTTCTATCTTTTTAAATTTTAAAACCATACCAGTATTATACATTTTACTTTTTAGAAACAAAGCGTGCCTTTTATTAAAGTGTGAAACATACATTAAAAATTTAGTCTTCTTTATGTGTTATCTGAAGGAAGCTTATTAAAATCTGAATTATGTTTGTTTTACCCATAAACATGAGTATTCTTTGCAAGATATCGAATGCAAATCCAACATTCAAATTTAGGTAATTTATTTACTGTCAAATGACTTTCTTTCCTTCTCCCCTTTCTTCTTTCTCTTCTTTTATTTTTTAAATATGATTCTGACAAGAATGACGAATTTTAATCTGTATGATTGAAAAAGTCATTTTCTCTTTCTTTCTTTCTTTCTTTCTTTCTTTCTTTCTTTCTTTCTTTCTTTCTTTCTTTCTTTCTTTTCTTTTCTTTTCTTTTCTTTTCTTTCTCTCTTTCTTTCTCTCTCACTCTCTCTCTTTCTCTCTCTCTTTCTCTCTTTCTCTCTTAGACGGAGTTTCACTCTTGTTGTCCAGGCTGGAGTGCACTGGCATGACCTCGGCTCGCGGCAATCTCCACCTCCCGGGTTCAAGCGATTCTCCTGCCTCAGCCTCCCGAGTAGCTGGGATTACAGGCATGCGCCACTATGCCTGGCTAATTCTGTATTTTTCGTAGAGATGGGGTTTCTCCATGTTGATCAGGCTGGTCTTGAACTCCCAATCTCGGCCTCCCAAAGTGTTGGGATTACAGGCATGAGCCACTGTGCCTGGACGAAAAAGTCATTTTCTTACTTCACACGAGTAAAACTTGTTTTTGCATGCCTGTTATTTTCAGCCTACAGTTGCTTGGAGTGTGCCTCTCAATGTTGATGTTCAATGTTATTAATAATGAGTAAAATTTGAAGACATTTAAAGAAAAGCATTTGGTTAATATTTTATGGTGGTTTTTTAAAAACAGTATATAGTATCTGTGCGAGACTATTTTATGGCAGTTATAAACTTGTTTGGAATGACACCATTCTGTTTGCTAGAATTATTACCCAAGAAAACAAACCAGTTTTTAAAATCTTCCTTTATAATTTTAGTGAGAGAGTAAAATTATGTTAAAATAATATTCGTGACAGATTTTGGGGGAAATATTTTAGGATTTTGTGCTAAAAAGTGAATTGTAACACTCATCATCCTTTGCAATGGTGAAGTGTCTGCAAATTCTGAACTTAAATATTTGATTAAATATTGCAGGTATATTCATGTTTTAATTTGATATACTTAAAATAAAAATGAAGATTATTAAAGTTACATTATCATTTAACACATTTTTTAAAAGGCTCATAAGTAATTACCTTAATTTGGCACAGATGCTGAGGAAATACTATTAAAAAGTGATCAAGTTCCAAAAATTTACATATTTATTTTAGGATATGCAAATCTTTTGGTCCTAAACATTGTTGTCTTTTTTCTACATTAGGCTTAGATGCCTGGCGGTAGACTGTTTTCTTTTTCTATTGTGTATAGTGGGCATCATTATTTTTAGGGAATTTGATGGTGGGAACCTGAAATTGAGGTTTAGTTTTACAAGAAGATCTTTTTGGAGTTGTCAGGAAGTAGACTTCAAATATATGTTCTAGCCACTTACTCACTTTCTGATAAGATAGAGACCAGAGTCAGTGAAATTTTCAATGAAACCTGAACTTTTAGACTTTAACGCATAATCTTCCAAGTGGGATAATGTGCTTTGTATATTCAGTGGCTTGTGGATGTATTTAGAATTTTTTTAAAAGTTACTATCTAAAAAGGAATTTAAATTACTTTAAGAATGGATACATATTTTGGATCTCTTAGCCTTTGCTAATGTTAAATATTGGTGTTTATAAATTAGCGATTTACAGCATTGGGGAGATACTGATGAAGCATAGTTACATTTCTCCTAATGAAAAAAAATTAGCAAAACTTATAGTACCAAAATAAAGGAAATTCAGATGTAGGCTATTTTTGTCTGCAAACAACATGAAAATTTTTACTTTTATTCTTTAGAAGTTTCCGCATACATACAGAAAGTGCAATAGCTGCACGAGTACATATTTTTTTAATTTAATGCAAGAAATTCTAATTCGGCATAAATGGTAAAACTTATCAGACTCTCATACGGGCTATTGTGAAGTAGCATAAATGGAAAAACACTAAATTCCTTTGTGTTGTCCCATAAAACAGGAAGCATCTTAAGCTATTGGATGCCTAAATATTTGTATATCAGAATCTAGAAAGGCGATGGTAACCTGTAGTTTGACATTAGATACAGAATCGTCTCTGAAGTTACTAAGTGCAATTTGCTAAATTTCTTCTATTGATAGATTTCTTTATGATAGGACTTTCCAATTCTGTTAAAATTGGTAGTTTGTTATTATTGTCATGGTTTACTTATGGCCAGTATGGTTTAATGTGTTTCTTGGCAAAAAAAATGTCACTTGAGGCTATGGATTGGCATGAGTCTAAGTTTAAATCCTAATTTCATATTTAATTATTTGATGTTTGTTTTGCAAATTCACTTACTAGGGATGTCATATAAATGCACTGCTACCTAGAATGAAAAAGTTACTAAGAAGTTTTTTTATTTGTATGTTATCAGAGAAGAACATTTATATTTTATTTACTGGGAAAACAGTTAAAGTTAAATTAATTCTATCTCAAAATCCATTTAGAAAATATTTATCAATTTTTATTTTTAGTTTTTGGATTTTTTTTATTTTTATTTTTTAGGTACATAATAGTTGTAAATCTTTATGGGCTACATGTGAGTATTTCTTACATGTAATGATCAAGTCAGAATATTTGGGGTATCCATCACCTTGAGTGTTTATCATTTTTATGTGTTGGTGTCACTTCAAGCCCTCTCTTCTTGTTATTTTTAAATATACATAATATTGTTGCTAAGTATAGTCATTCTAGTCTGCTATCAGACATCCTCCCAACCACCCTCCTCAGTTCTATTCTTTATGTGCATGAGATTAAAGTTTTTTAGTTCCCATATTTGAGTAAGAATGTATGTGAAAATCCATTTTAAAATTTATTTTATTATACATTTGTATTAGGATACCTCTTTTAGATCTATTGTTTTTGGATGGAGGGTTTTGACATTCCAAGAGCAGGAACCTTGGAAACTCTTCAAAACCCTTAGAGTATTCTGGGGAAAAATAAAACAGAACAAAACAAAATCAGCAACAAAAAAGTTAATAAAAGTACTTTCTGAGCTGAAAATGTAAAGGCACTATACCAGGTGTTAGAGACAAGTATAAATAACAGAAACAACAGTTTAAAAAGATGCTTAGAAATGAAGAACGTTTGACTGAGTTCCTAGTTTTATAAATTCACTCCACAAATATTGTCTTCTGTGTCTCTTTTTATTTTGCTAGGCATTAGGAATTTTCTTACTCTCAAGAGGCTTATATTTTAAATCTATGCAGTGCTGTAATAGAATTATGTACAAAATGCCATGGAAATTTAGAGAAAGGAGCATCTTAGCCTTAGAAAATATTTGTTATACTCTGAATTGGAAGCCTGGTACAGACACCTTGTATTATGAATAGTTATCGCAGTGGCTCACACCCGTAGTCCCAGCACTTTGGGAGGCCGAGGTGGACGGATCATGAGGTCAGGAGTTCGAGACCAGCCTGACCAACATGGTGAAACCCCATCTCTACTAAAAATACAAAAATTAGCTGGACGTGGTGGTGGGCATCTGTAATCCCAGCTACTCGGGAGGCTGAGGCAGAAGAATCGCTCGAACCTGGGAGGCAGAGGTTGCAGTGAGCCGAGATCGCACCACTGCACTCCAGCCTGGGTGACAGAGCTAGACTCAGTCTCCAAAAAAATGAAAGAAAAAAATTACAAATTTCAAGCCTACCTTTTGGCACACCCAGCCTTACTGCTATCCCATTTGTCAGAGTAAAGTCAAAGGCAGTATTCCAAGGATGGGTTTAGAAGTTGAAATTGTTTAAAGATTTAGAAGCCAAAACACATTTAGGCTTTTAAGTGGTCCTTCCAATTCCTACATTCTGTAATGCACCGAAATGTATTTTATTCTGTACTGTATTTGTCGGTTCTCACATTGCTATAAAGAACTACCTCAGAGTGGGTAATTTATAAAGAAAAGAGGTTTAATTGGCACATAGTTCAGCAGACTATACAGGAAGCATGGCTCCGAGGCCTCGGGAAACTTACAATAATAGTAGAAGGCAAAGGGGAAACAGACAGGTCTTACATGACTGGAGCAGGAGAAAGAGAGTGAAGAGAGAGGTGCTACACATTTTTAAACAACCAGATCTCATGAGAACTGTATCACAGGACAGCACTAGGGGCATGGTACTGAACCATTACAAACTACTCCCATAATCCAGTCACCTCCCACCAGACCCAGCCTCCAACACTGGGAATTACAACTCAACATGAGATTTGGGTGGGGACTCAGAGCCAAACTGTATCATGTACTAAACTCTATACGCAAATTAATTATTGTTTCTGCCTTCAAGCTATTTACTGGATTGACTTCTTGGGCATCTAGAATCAGTATAGCTTTTCTTAAATAACTTTTATTACTATTATTTAGCATAACTTTCTATGTCTCACAAATCAAGTACTGAATTGTACTTGCACAAATTAAGTACTTCCCTTTTTTCCTCCCTCCTCTCCTTTTGGTAGTGAATAATGGGATTGTCAATTTTGATTGTTGATATAATAACAGACTAAATATTTTTAGAAATCTCCCCATAAGAGGAAACTTATTTGTTAAAGCACTCAGTAATATGGTATATAAATCTAAAATATTAAATTACTACAGTTATATAGGTCAATGCAAAAATATTGATTAAAATTCACAGGGCATATGAAGATTACTAAGTCATTGTCCCTCTTCTTCCAGAATCTTATTTCTAGTTGGAAGGCCAAAAAGTATTTAAGATATTATAATACAATGCAGATTTTAATTAGTGCAATAATAAAGTAGCTTCTAGGTTTGGGGATAGAGTGATAAATTTGTTTCTTTTAAATTCTCAACTTTGTGCTTTTCCCAGTACTTTGGAGGAATTTGGAATTAAAAAAGAAGAAAATAAGGTTGGAAACTTTAATAAATCTATTTACTAGAGGTTATGTAAGAGTGTACTAGAAAGTAAGGTTTAAAGATTGAGATTAGAGTTTGGCAAGGTCTTAAATACCTTACAATAAACTCCATTTGGTATGTCATTCATAGGTAGTGAGACAAATAAGTGAACTAATACTGATCAAATGTTTGTACATTATAATGGATTGCTCTAGGATATACAAGCTTGGATCTCTACTAGTAATTTTTGTAGATCAATATATGTATATATACTTTTGGATACTCTGCTTTTTGTTGCCTTGTCATAGTAAATAATATATATTTACTTTTTCACTTTAGAGACCTTGGGGAAAGCACAGTTGTTCAGTAGAAAGGAAATTAATATGGGCATTAATTTCTTGCTATTAATAATTTTAAAACACAATTCTCTGTATAATCAGTGATAAGAATGTTTTATTTTATTTTATTTTTTTTAGACGGAATCTCGCTCTGTCGCCCAGGCATGAGTGCAATGGCGCGATTTCGGCTCACTGGAACCTCCACCGCCAGGGTTCAAGCGATTCTTGTGCCTCAGCCTCCCGACTAGCTGGGATCACAGGTGCTCGCCACCATGCCCAGCTAATTTTTGTATATATATGTATTTTCTTAAGTACAGATGGGGTTTCACCATGTTGCCCAAGCTGGTCTTAAACTCCTGACCTCAGGTGATCCACCTGCCTCGGCCACCCAAAGTGCCGGGATTACAGGAGGGAGCCTCCGCGCCCGGCCTATAAGAATGTTTTAAAACATGACATGAATGGCCAATACTGAAAACATAGCAAACCTCTTCACTTAAAGACAAATTATTGAGACGGGAAATCCTAGTGAAGCACTAAGGTTTGCATTTAATCTAACTTGTGCTGATCATTTTACAATAGAATTGCATCTTTGAATATATTTTACTTTCTCAGCTTTTGTATTTCTTTAGCTATTATCTCATTTTCCTTTTCCAAAGATTCACAATTTTGTAAGAAAATTCAAATGAAGACTTTGACTTCATTTTTGGGGAGATACTGAAGATACATCCTTTTATTTTTTACAAAATCTGCCTTCTATTAAGTATACATTCTATAATATTTATTAAAGATATATTCTAACTTCTGTTAAGTGTTTTCAGTTATCTTTATAAATAAATAAAGTACCTGACTGTGAGAAGTATAAAAGACTGAACTGGTGACATTTTAATCATATGGTAGAAGAAAGACTCATAAGTTAAAGCCTTTTGGTTATTTTATAATAAAATAAGAATGGCTTACTTAATATTTAGGGTATAAGACAATAACTTGTAAGATGGCCTTGTGAATTAGGATTTTTCCAATAGTAGCAATATGTATCTTCTTTAGAAACCTTTAATGGTTATAGTTTTTTATTCACAACTCCATATTCCAAAAATCAGTTTTCGAAGTTAATAACACTGTTAGTAGTTCTTATAATGACGTCGTCATATTAAATCTGAAAAGTGGACCAATAGTAAATAAACACTTGTTAAAATCTGTCCAAGTACAGTGTTTGGAGATAGAGTGATAAGTTTAGTTTACTAATAGTGTTAGTAATCAGTTGCTAAAAACTATCAAGTCTGTGTAGTATGTTGCTCCCCTAGCAGACTGTTTCCACTAAAAGCCTACACCAACGGAATGGAAGGCATGTGGCAATGTTATAGATACTGAACTAAGGACTTTTGGCAAAATTGTTGTCAATTAATGAGATCACTTAAAGTCACACTATATTTGAAAGCAAAAGTGGAGACTTAGCATGAAAATGTCATTATTGGCAAAGCATAAAGTTGTATTTTTAAATTAATTTGTTTTTTGACTGTAGAAGTGTCTTCAAGCTATTGTTTTTTAAATCACAGAAACAAGCGTTTCTCTGCAATTAGACACGTCTTACCTATGAGCATGCACTTACGCCACTTTATAAACAGACTGATTTCATGAGAGGAGTATAACTTACAAGTGTAGGTTTTCTCTCTATGTTTAAAAAGAGTTTTTTTTTTTTCATTTATTTATTTATTTTTCTTTTAAGTGTTACACTGTAATGTGATACTTTTCTGTCAACATTTCGTTGAATAGGAACATCAGTTTCTACAAACCATGGTGTAAAAACAAGTATTTGCTTGAAGTGCATTGCTTTTTTTCCCCGTATATTTTGAAACAATTGTGAAATAGTATAGGAACTACCTTTAGAAAAAATTCATAATCCAGTACTTTAGTGTCTTTGAGTTCATCTAATACTTTTCTTATATTCATCCATATCTTTGATATTATATAATATAGATATAAATGACCTTTTATCACAGTTACTACTTGAGTAAAGATAAATTATTTATATTTTGAAGGAAAATAATTTCAAATCTTAGCAATTATTCTTACTCTTTTAGTTCTGTTTTTGCTGAAATAGTATGACATCACATTGGAAATTTGGGCTATTACTTGATAATAAACTTAATTGTTTTTTTAAAAAGCTATTCATAAAGAAGGGAACATATTCAGACTACCTTTTGTAGTCTGAATAATGTAGCACTGAAGATAGAGAACTTTCTTAGAGTCTAGACACTGGAAACTCCTTGTGCAGTGCTTTTACAAGTGGTTAATGTTTCTGAAGAGGGTAGGTTAGAGGGAGTGTTAAGAGGATGGAAACCTCCTTGTATTGACCTCTCTGAGATAGTGTGTTCATGTCAAAAACTAATCAAGTGCACCTGTAAGATTAATTATGTGAGGAAGCTGTAAATATGAAAAACTATGGCCTCTAGTCAGACCTCTGTTTTATATACATGCATTCACTTTAGAACTACTGTCAGTGAACCTGAATGAACAATAATTTGCTCACTTGAGCATACAGTGGTAGTATTTAAAAATTACTGAGCTTGTAGGGGATGAGGTAGATACATATAGATTTCTAGTTGAGGCATTTGAGGAAACTAGAGTAGGTCTGAGTAAAGAAGATGGAATAAAATAACTTGGGTTTGTGGCTTTTAAGTTTTCATTGGGTTTGTGGCTGGGAGCGGTGGCTCATGCCTGTAATCCCAGCACTCTGGGAGGCCAAGGCAGGTGGATCACCTGAGGTCAGGAGTTCGAGACCAGCCTGGCCAACATGGTGAAACCCCATCTCTACTAAAAATACAAAAATTAGCCAGGCGTGGTGGCACATGCCTGTAATCCCAGCTACTCGGGAGAGGCTGAGGCAGGAGAATTGCTTTATCCCGGGAGGCAGAGGTTGCAGTGAGTCGAGATCATGCTACTGAACTCCAGCCTGAGTGACAGAGCGAGACTCCATCTCTAAAATAAATAATAAATAAGTAAATAAATAACTTGGGTTTGTAAAGCCATTGCCATTATTAACCTTTGAATCTTTTAGCACTGTAAACTAAATGGAATTTCAATTTAATCTTCAATATGGTTTGCTTCTTTCTGTAAGTTTCATTAATAATTGTTAAAAACCTGTCATTGAAATTATAGTTATTAGTAATTTTCACTCAATAATTATTGTCTTAGATAAGTAAAATAATATTTTGAAATTATGGGGTGATAGTTAACTTTTAATTTTAATAGGAAATAGCTTACTCACCTAAATAGTTGTAATTAATATGAACCTTCACAGGTTTTAGACTCTTCTAAATGCATCCAAAAATGTAATAAGAAAATAACTTAACTGTAAAATTGAATTATCTTGTTAGGATTTTGGTAATCTTGGAATTCAAGATGGTGAAAGTTACAAAATGATTTCTTTGTAAAATATGTAGGTAATTTTGTGATTTCCTTTAATTTTTCTTTTTCATTAACAGACCTTATTTTTAGAGAAGTTTTATGATCACAGCAAAATTAGGTGGAAAATAAAGAAACTTCCCATGTAGAGTTCCAAATGCAGAAAGGGTACCCTGCTCCCCAGTGTGCACAGACTCCTCCATAATCAACATCCACTCCAGAATGATACACTTTGGTATAATCAAAGACCTTACACTGACACATCATTATCATTCAATGTCCGTAGTTTACATTAGGATTCGCTCTTGGTATTATATCTTCTGTAGGCTTTGACAAATGTATATTGACATGTATCTACCTTTATAGCATCATACAGAATAGTTTCATTGCTCCAAAAATCCCATGTCCTCTCCCCATTCAGCCTTCCCTCTGCCCAAACCCCTGAAAACGATTGATCTTTTCACTGTCTCCGTATTTTTGCCTTTTCCAAAGTAAGCTATAGATGTAAATGTACGGTATGTAGCCTTTTCAGGTTGGCTTCTTTCACTTTAGTATGCATTTAAGACATTTAAATATTTAATAATCCGCATTCTTCCATGTCTTATCTTAGTTGGATTGCTCATTTCTTTTTGGTGCTGAATATTATTCCATGGTATTCTTTTAACTTTTAGGAAGAGAAAAAAGCTTATATATGTTAGCACTATATTATTATTTTTTTTAATCTCAATTTCCATTTCTGCTAAGTACAGTTATCCCTGTTTGGACATGAGGAAGAGGAGGTATAGAGAAGTTATATAACTTTCCCAAGGTCATATTGGTAGGAATTATAAATTCAGGATTTGAAACTTGAAGATCTTACTCCTGATACATCATCCTGTCTTGGAGAAGGAATATGTAAAACATATATAAAATCTTATGTATTGTAATTTTAAGTACAACTTAATTTTCATTAGAAATACTGTCTTTTTACATCCTTCATGTTCCATTTTTTTCTGTATGGAAAATAAATAAATGGCTTCTGGAAAAATCAAATATAATGAGTTTGTATAGTATATATTCCTATTTGACTGAAGTTTTAACTAAGGTCTCGTAGATGCAGTTTAAATTTCACCAACTTTTAAGTTTTCATTCAGTACAAAGTAACCTTGGCTTTCATCCTGAGTGAATCTTGTGATCATGCATCTTTCTTGAGGCAGTCAGTGAATAAAACATGGTAATTATTAAGGCCATTTTTAAGACACCCGCTAGTTGGAGGAGTTAATTTTATCATATGATGGCAGTTAATGTTGGCTATACATTATAAAAGCCCCTGCTTTGTGAAATGTGAGGAGTGAATTTGATTCATGTTTAACATGTCTTTTTTCTACTTCATATTCTTAGAAAACTGACATGAAAAGTTACATATATAATAACTAGATTGAAAAATCTCACTTAGTTTGCTACCATATATTAATACTTACTCTGCACTAAACCATCCAGGAACTTTGTTTTAATGTCCAGTAAAGATGCATTTCATATATATCATTTTATAATGAAATCTCTCTTATTATAAAGATTTAAACACAAACACATACACACACACACATATATATATGCATTCACTTTTGATTTTTATTTTATTTTAATTTATTTATTTTATTTTATTTTATTTTATTTTGTTTTGTTTTGTTTTGTTTATTTTATTTTAGTTCATGTTTGAGATGAAGTCTGGCTGTGTCGCCCAGACTGGAGTACAATGGCGTGGTCTCAGCTCACTGCAACCTCCACCTCCCTGATTCAAGTGATTCTCTTGCCTCAACCCTCCAAGTATCTGGGACTATAGGAGCGCACCACCCCTCCTGGCTAAATTTTGTATTTTTAGTAGAGATGGGGTTTTGCCATGTTGGCCAGGCTGGTCTCAAACTCCTGACCTCAAGTGATCCACCCACCTCGACCTCCCAAAGTGTTGGGATTACAGGCGTGAGCCGCCATGCCCAGACTGTTTTATTTTATTTTTTGAGACAAGGTCTGGCTCTGTTACGCAGGCTGGAGTACAGTGGTGCAATCACGCCTTACTGCAACCTCTGCCTCCTGGGCTCAGGCCATCCTTCCACCTCAGCCTCCTGAATAACTGGGACTAGAGGC